>NW_010410525.1:0-27160 GCF_000710305.1 Buceros rhinoceros silvestris | reverse complement strand
AGGAATTAATGTTTGTTTTCTCTTTATTTACCTATGGTGGTTTTTGTCGCTAGCAGCTAACTTTTCTATGTCGAAAGTAGATCACTAATAATAAGAAATACTAAAATACAGTGAATTGTTGTATAACTAACTTCCTGCAGGACAGAGTAGTTTGTCTTGTCTCTATATAAATATATGCATAGGTCAGCTCTGACTGCCCTTCCGAAAGTCTTCCTGACTTCTATATAAAATACAGATTTACAGAGTATTTTTTTGCTTTCCTGTCCTCATCTTATGCTCGTTCTTTTTCCTCCTCTTCCTTTCTTTTTTCCGTACCTTTTGTTCACCTCTTTCTTACCTATCTTTTCAGCCCCTTCGTTGTCCAGGCTGAGCATCTCCTTTCTCTTTGGGATTTAATTTCAAGCTTCTTTCCTGCAACCTACGCTCGAAGAAAGAGTAGTAATTTTTCTCTACTCTGTTCTGTGTCAGGTGAGAAAAGGGAGCGTCACGATGTCGTTCTTAACTTCTACAAAGCATGAGAGGAGGCAGTTCACTTGGTCACGCGTGATTGATTCCAACTGAATAGCATCCTTATTTATATTTGATAACTACCTTTAGAGAGGTGATGGTAAGACTGCAGCCCTCTGTGGGGAGAAGGTGTGGGAAACCTAGGTCAAGAAAGGAGATTGGGGGATTCATCTGCTTTGTGTTTGAGGGCTAGATCAGTTACTACTTAGGAGATTTATAGGGAAATTGTCAGTGTACACTATGAGTCATGATTTAGGCAAGCAAAACAGACCAAATGTTATCATAATTTGTTTTCTTTTAGACACAGAGCTTGTACGGTTGCTGGCATCGGCATGCATGCAAGTAGACAAAGACAAGAATAAACTCAACAACAGATCATCTTTGCCTTGTTCCAGAAGTAGGCAGTCCTTAAATGTCCCAATGTTGCCAGATGACAAAGGAGGTCTAAAGGTGTGTTCACTCTTAATGAATAATCAGTGCATTGTTTCCTTTAATGTACAAAATGGAAAAAGGCATTGCTAAGTAGTACTTTGGATCCAGCGTGTAGCTGGATATTTTTGGGGATGTGTTCTGAATTCCTCACAGACAGCACTTCCTGGTTGTGTGAAATTTGTGGTATTATGGTATTTAGACTTTTATGGTGTTTAGACTCTAGGAGAAGGATCATGTAGGAAGGAAACTGAAGCCCTGGTAGTGTACTTCAAAATACTCCTGGGACTTTGTGCGGGACAGTCTAAGAGTCTGAAATCTCTTGTTTGCCTCTAGGGCAGGGGGTAGGCTTCATTTCAACCATAAACGGAAAATGCCTCATGGCATTGAAAATTAAGACGACTGTAGCAGAGATTTTAATATGAAGAGTGGAGGAGTGTGCTGTTCAGGCTAACAGATCCTCTGGTGCTGTATCCTTAACTCAGAATTGGCAGTGGTCCAGTAGGAAACCACATAGAGTCGGAACAAGAGCGTGCCATTTAAACAAAAATACTGCGACTTACATTGGCTATTTGCAAAAGAGAAGGAAAAAGTTTGGGGTTTGTTGTTGTTTCTGTTATTTATTTAGGTGATTAATTCTTGATTGTGGTGGACCTCAAAATTTCCTTGAGTCCATGATCTCACATTTTTAGTGTAAATGATATCAGAGTCTTGGAAACACATATGGTAATTTCCAGCCTGGTGCTGACATGAGTTTTAAAGACCATTTAAAGTTCTGCTTTAGTTTAGTTTTGCAGTTTTAACTATGAAGCAACAATTGGTTATTTTTGTATGATTATTCTATTAATTGCTGTGATTCAACTTCAGTATCAATTTAGGTGGACCTATTTAAGAATGTAGTTACTTAAATGGGATGATGTCAGAAGAGCTTTTGGCTCTATGGAATACAGGTCGCCAATAGGTTGTATTGCAACCACATTGTGCAAGCAGTCTCTTTTGTAGCTTGTCGTACTCTGTGTTAAAACTAGGTGGATTTTTTTGTCCTTTCAATTCCTCCTGGAAGGTGAATAAATGCTGACCTGGGTGGTTTTTACAGCTTTCTCAGAACTATTTCTCTCTCTTGCCTTTTTCCATAAGGTCTTTGTTGCAGAAAGTCATGTAAATCTTTATTAGTTATGGCTCCAAAGAAATACAAAGGTCTGAGAACTCTATACATTCCTAATGATCTGTGCAGTTTTAAAACCTTTTTAACGATCATCTGCCAGAAGGGTTGATTTACAGGGAACCAGTGTATAGTTTATATAACTTACTTCTTCCATATGACACTCGGGAAGACATATCTTAGTATGCAGCTGAAAAGCGTTAAATGCCAAGGAGAAAGGGGAATATGTATGGTGAGAAAGAATGACTAAGAATGAAGAGTAAACTAGGGAAGTGTGTTATCTGGGTAATGTAAAGCTGCCCTGATGGAAGTATCACTTTTACATGATTTTATTATGTCTTTTTTAAAGTGTTCCAGAAAGGGAAGAATAAGCTTTACTAAGAAATAATCAGAAGGTACTTATAATCCGACTGACTTACCTACAAGCCACATAGTCTTTAATACAGATTGCATAAGTCTTCTTAATGCAGCCTATAGGTCTCGTACAGTCTAGAGAAATGACCTGCTAAATACTTGAAATATCTTGCACTGTCTGCCTGTGAAAATGTGTAAGTGTAAATACTTGGATAAATTTTATTTTGGACAAATATGATCCTTTAATGTAACAGTTTCTACATACGTGATACCTCTATGGGTGAAGGTTGTAGGTGCAGTAAGTGCTAAGGTTTGTGTCTTATGTTGCTGTTATTCGTGTTGTTTTCACACATGGTATTTCCTTGCCTTGCCCTTTTTCAGTTTATAGTCTTTCCAGTCTGGCAGGGTTTCAATTATCTGCACTGCATAGCTGCATTGTATGGATCATGGATCTTTAGTTTTACAGGAATACTACCAGAATTTATCCAGTTTGCCACTGATTTTGAAAATCTTTAAGGAGAAGCTTTCATGCAGGTTAGATAAACTCTTAACAAGCAGAAAATATGCATGCCAGTTCATTGATGCCAGAAGGTGTAAGAACAGATGGTGAAATTGGAAGTTAAAGGGAAGATTCAATATTTGCGATGTAGCTGTAAAAAAATTCCTATTAAAATTGCCTAAATAGTTTTATCTACCTTGTTTTTCTAGACAGTGTGGAAAAATATTATAAGGCATTTGCCAGATGAAAAATATGGGAAGAGATTGATTTATAGATAGAAATTCTGGTGAAGGTTTGATAATTACAAACCACTTCAACATTGCTTTTGTGGTTTATCTCAAAAACTCCTTGAGATATTTATTACTGCGGTAAGGATTACTTAATTGTACATTTCTTTATGTCTTTTTTCTTTTAGTTGGAACTAAACTGTGTCTTCTTATCAATCTAGTCCTGGTGGAGCAGAATGTCCAATCGATTCCGCAAGCTGAAGTTGACTCAGACATTGCGTCATGGATTTCCTTCCAATCAGTTTGTGCCTTTTCCTGATGAGCCTGAACCATCATTAAATTCCACCATAAAGGCAGTTTCACAGAGTGATATGGACGTGCCTGGAAGCCTTGATGCTGGTACAGCTTGGATCACAAATAACAAAGCTAGTGGTAAAACCAGAGTTGTCTTGTGGGACATGACCTCTTGTGGGATAATCAAGATTATACTATTTCTAATTTATTGATTTAGTTTTTATTTAGCTTAATGTAACTGAAAAGACACATAACGTATGTGTAGTATATAGGGAGAGGAGTGATTGCATTCCTGACTGTTGGTCATGAGTGCGGCATCATTAAAACAGGAAGATGCTAGAATAACTATGTTACTGTTCTGTAGGAAGAACCATTAAACTGGACAGTAGAGACCAGTCACTCAAAACTTGTTAGAATATTTGATAAACTGATTTATATATTGAAAACCAATTTATTTAAACAAATGAATAAGAAAGAGAGATTGGTAAAGACCAAATTTTAAAACACATTTGCTGAAATTGCACAGCTCTCCATGCAAAATCCCCACAGTTTGTGATGTGAAATAAGGCTGTTGGCTTAATTTTAATGTAGGTACGTGACAGTGTCACTGGAAATCTTGGTTCTGTGTGCTTAGTGAGGGTAAAGCTGTTGAATGCTTGGAAACAATAACCTGTCCTTGAGAATAAAAGGAGGAGCATGTAAATGATGGAACATTATTTATTTTTCAGGTGTAAACACTGCAAAGAGAGGAAAGGATGATGAATTATTGAGTACCATGGTAGGTTGCAGCGTTGTGTTGGTGTGTTCTGCCCAGTTCATAAGGTCATGCTGCTCCCATCATTTTAATGATTTTTTTTTTTACCTTTTATGCAAGTCACAAGAAAGAGCTCTCATTTGTTTATGGTCACTAGGTAGGAACTAATAGGCCATGATACATTAGTAGCTCTTAGATGAGGAAGTACTACAAATAGTACAGTATGGAAGCCATTCACAACAACTGACTTTTTTCAAGGGTTACCCATACCTTTGTATGGTCAGTGGTGAATTAGTAAAATAGATGGAACAGCCAATTAGTTGTTGACAAGTGGTGTGCTGAGAAGACGACAGAGATGGAACATGGTACAATGTGAAAGTGAGTGATGACTAGTAGAGGCAACCATGAAATAATTTAGTTTGGGATGTTTATTTGCATTAGTCTGTTTTTTCTGTTGTTATGCAGTAGCTTTAAATTCTCCTACAGCTTATTCTCAGGAAATGTCCTTAAATTTCTCTGGGTATTGTTTACGTTCTTTTTTAAGAAGGTTGAGTAACTTTTGATGTGACTGACTGGCAGAACTCTAGGGAGCCAAATCAGTTGTGTTGATGGTTTTGTTTTGTTTTTTTTTTCTTTCTGGAGAACACATACATCAGGAACAGGCAGTTATTCACTGTTTCCAGATACCCTGTCTGGAAATACAGAGGGGACTACCTTGTTATTTCTTTGGAATTTAATTCGTAACATTCCTATTAAAATAAATTTGAAGCAAGATTCAACCTAATGAAGGAAGAGGCAGCTTCTGCCATTTAATGAACTATATTCATTGTGTTTTTATTCACAAATTCCACTTTTGTTTCCATTTTATTATGTTTAAAACTGCATTTGTCTCCATCTTTTTATTTAACTTACTATTTTGAAATGACATCATCGGCTTCCATATTAAGAAGGGGCTCTTTTCTTTTTCCCTTCCTTTGTTTCCCTCTCTCAGTTGAGAAGTAGTGCTCCATTCACCAGGCTGCCCAGTGATAAACTGAAAGCAGTGATACCACCTTTCTTACCGCCCTCAAGTTTTGAGCTTTGGAATTCTGACCGAACGCGACTCAGCAAAGATGGCAAAGCTGAACCGTTGAGAACGGCCTGGCCACAGAGAGCGATCAAGCACGATTTTAACAGCAGTGGGAACTCTGATATAGTAAGCAAACAAAATGTGTTTGAAAATGCTGTGTTATGCCCAGGCTGTGCTGACTGCTGAGCTACGCTGTGTTTCTTATTAGAAATTACTTTAAACCCACTGTCTCAGTAATGGCTTGTCCTTTTAAGTTCTGTTGCTCAGGAAGAATACACGTCTCTATGAAAGAAACATAAATGAAACAAAGTTTTGTATGAAATGAGTATTTGGTGTTAACCAGAATAAAATTGAGCCCTAACGAATTTGCTGAAGACTACTAGAGTAGGTGTTGGTTCCACCCATGTATTTGAGTTGCCAAAGTAGGTGCAGTCATCGGAGTGTGGCAGAAGCTGCTCTGATTTGGAAGGAGATTGGGGCAGAAGAAAAGAATGAAAGTTGCTCCATTTTTAGGAAGTGGAGGGAGGGAAGAAATACCAGTGAGACCTAAGTATACAGGCATAACATTCTGAAAGATTAGTAATAAATAAAATGATAGCAACTACTGATCAAGTGGGCTTCAAGACATACAGTCTTAAAGTGCAAGTACTGTATAAAGGGAAAAAGTCTGAATAAATTCTATTTTTATAGAAGGAACTTGCCTGATTCTGCACTGTTTCTAGTGAAAATGCAAAACAAAAGGGTAATAGCTTGTTCGTCTTAAGAAAGGAAGCAAAACAACCTTGACAACATTTGCTCTCATAGTTAGTTGAAGAAGTGCCTACTCCCATGGCTTTAGGTTCTAATAGCCAAGTGTAGTGAAGTGTTTATTTTACTAGTCCTGAACTGTATTTCATGTCAACTCTAGAAATGGGACAATGAAGACATTTTAGGAGGAGTTTTTTTCTGTTTTCTTTTTTTAAGTGAAAGTTAGGAAAAAAAAAATTGAAGGAGGGTGTGAATGTGGCTAAGGATTTGGCTAGCATATAGCCTTAGCAGTAAATAAAATGGTGTTTAGACTGAAGGGGATGTGAAAATGCAACTTAAGGAGAGTAAGTTCATGTCATTTTTTGTAGCTTACAATAAATAAAATAGCAGTTGAAGTTTGATCTTCATTTTGAGCAAAGAAGAAAGATGAAAATTATTTTTGTTTTCCAGGCATCTGTTAGTAAAGGCACTAGACCAGTCAAGTTACCAACATTTGCAAGAAGACCTGCATCTCCTTCAAATTCCAACAACTTCAACCATTCTCCTCATTCTTCTGGTGGATCCAATAACATTGCAGGAATTAACAGGCATGGAGGAGAACTGCATAACAGATCGGGTACTGTGCTACTTTTATTTTTAATAAGTAATTTATATATGGTTCAGCTGAAATATTAGCATTTGTGATGATGGCAGAAGATATTAAACCTTTTCTGAGGGCTTCTACTGCTGTATAAGCAAAAATTATAAATTTTGTTGGAACAGGATTGGACTTTGGAAACTTACTACAGGAACAGAGGCCTTACATCTGTTACAGAAGTCTCATAGGTTAGCCTCTGTCCCAGAAAAAATAGTTGATTTTATTGAGTCCACCCATGATGGATCAGGTGGATGCTTGTTCATTGCAACATGTATTTCATAGAGCTGTCTACTACCCACGTTCCTTGCTTTTTGTTTAAAATAAAAATTTATTTTCCATTTAAAAAAAGCTACAAGCACTGTATCTGGCAGCTTTAAAGACAATAAGATGAAGCAACTCATGAAACCTATATTCAACACTATGAAAGTCAGCTCTGTGTGTGTATAACTAGGCTGGTTTCTCTCTTCGGTAGCTGATTTTTGTTCCCTTTCCTGAAAGCTGCTGAACAGGTCTGAACTTAAAATTCTCTCTCTTCATCTGACGTCATCTAGTCAGTTTTTAAGAGTGAGTGGTGGAGAGAGGTGAATTGAGAATTAACAAATATTTTAAAACGATGGTTTCCTTGACTCTGTTTTCATTTTATTTTTTTCTTAGGAGGCAGCGCAGATAATGTTTTGTCTCAGATTGCAGCCCAGAGAAGAAAAGCAGCAGGCTTACCTGAACAGAAACCCAGCCAACAGCATAGTCCTAGTCCTTTGTCCACTCCATCTGATTTGCAAAGTGCTCAAACGGTTGGCAATGGACATGTTGTGAAGGTACAGAGAGGAGTAAATTTTTGTCCTTCCAGATTTTAATTTTAATAGGTCCTGTCTCAGTTATGGGTGGTTGATAAACACAACTGCATGTCACTGTACAGCTGAAAATGCATGAACACCTGTTACAGTGATGGAAGCCTTTCAGCTCCACAAGCCTTCCTTTTAATTACAACTCTACAAAAGATCAGACCTGATAAAACATTACTTTGCTTTATTAGTAATGTCACTCTATTTTAAAAACAGTGTATGTAATACTTAATCCTAGGGTAGGTCTGTACTGTTACTTTGGTTTCTCATTATTTATTTCTATGGCTCTGAGTCCAGTGCTTTGTTAGTTACTCCTGGGGTCTACTCTGAAGTAATATAACTGGTTTCCGTCCAAAGGTACAACCGGAGTGCAGAACATGATATAACTTTACCAGGATCTGCTGACTGTAACAATACATGTGTGTCCAGGCTGCCCCATAAGGTGTTATTTTAAACAGTATGAACTTCAGATCGTCATCACCAGAGTCAAGTTTTGCTCCGGAGTGTGGGCCATATTGTCTGCACTGTCTTACCTGTCAATTTCCTGGAATAGCTTTACCCTCATGAGCTGCTCAGTTTTGTGCACGTACTTTGAAGTTCACAACTGCTTTGTACAAAATTTTTAAGGATTAAGACTTTAAATCTTGAAAATCTGCAGAGACACAAGTTAGAAAGCAGCAGCATCACAGGAGATGCCATACCCTGTTATGAAATGTATGGGTTTATTCATACAGGGAAACACTGCATTTCAGAGAGCAAGAGAAAGAAAATGTGTCATTTGGGGTTTTCATTCTAGTGTCTGGTATTCTGAAAATGTTAGAAGACGTGACCCAGAGCAAAATTTCTCAACTTTTCGCTTGTGTAACCTTCAAACAGCTCATTTTGCTTTGTTTTGTTTTCTTCGTGTCTTTTCATGAGATTCTTCTTGAAGAAAATGGCCAAAAATGGCCAGAGTATAGTATTATTACATTGGCTATCACATTCTGTGGTGTCTTTTATGGCAACAGTAAGTAATATGTATATTTAATCAGTAAATATAAATTATAAATGAAGTTACAAATTTCTTCAGTGATTTAATTAAAGCAGCTCTTTCAGTGCTCTTTGTTTAGATGTCTAGATGAATTTCAGTTTATCCATCAATAACAAAACATAATCAGCGTGGCTCTCACTGTAGATGTTCATGTGTCACACGTCTGAGGCAATTTTGGGGACTGTGTCTGTTAATCACATATGGATCCACACTGGCTGCAGAAGCTTAAACATCCTACTTCCTTGTTGTACTCAACAACATAAATGCTGAAAATTAAGCTACTGTATCCACTGTGGAAATGCTTGTGCCCTCTCCCTAGGATCATATTGTCTAAACTTGGAAGGAGCTTATCTAAAAATGCAGCGATGTTAGACCGATCGATTTTCCAAAAGCTATCCATGAGGGGTGGGGTTGTACAAGCCTTAAAGAAACGAAAAGAAAAACTGAATAACAATTTACAGGGCGATGTAATTTAAATAAATGCAGACAATGCTCTAGAGAAGGAAGAGCATTCTGAAACACAAATGGCCAGTAACAGAATACAGGGAAATCTGGGACAGAAGCAAAATCGTGGCGTGTCGGGAACCACTGTCATTTTTTCTTCTTGCCACGTTACCCATGTTACTTTTTTCTTACTTTTTTTTTGTAGCAGCCTGACTGACAAAAGGTATTTTAAGTTAAACTCTGGATTCAGAAGTCCAGGAGAAAATCACCTAAGACTTCTTTCTAGGTCATATGATGCAAACATTAAAATATGTGAAGTAATATGTAGCTTGAGTGGTTTAGGAGATAAGTTATATTGACTTCTTTTGGAAGAAACTGATGGACACACATATTTTTATTCCTCATTTTAATTTGTCTATTCTCCTGTTTTCCATGCCCCCAAATGCATTAAATATTTGCAAAATATTTGCAAAATATTTAATAAATTTGAATCATTTGACTCATGATAGGTAATAACAAGTTTACGGTAACGGTTGACTGGAAACTTTCATTCCAATGCACCTGAAACTTAGTTTATGCTTGCCACATATTTCTGGGTAATCCAGCATGAAATGCTACTTTAAAGTAGCGTCTGATGGAAAAACTTTAATTGAGGCTTTATTTGTATAATTAAATCTCTGAATAAAAAGTCCTGTTTTCAGAGTCAAAAGAAATTTTCAGCTTTTATAAAAAGAATAATTGTAGTGCTTGTAGATAGTATGGCTTTATAAGAAATCATTTTCTTATTCCAAAATTACATCCTTAATAAATGTATTTTTCTTCATGAATTTGAGGGGACAGACTTTCACCTGGAATAAATCAGTATTGCTCCAATTATTTCAATATGAATCAAGCAGAAGCTTCTAGATGTGACTACATCTTGTGCCGAAATGATATGCAACTTAAGTAATACTGAAGCATCATATAGAGGTAAACACTTTTTTCTTTTTAAACTGAAATGATTGTATCATTAACTACAGCAAAAACTGGAGATGAACAAAAGACCTCCATCTGGGACTTCATCTACATCTAAAAGCACATCACCAACTCTCACTCCTTCTCCGTCACCCTCCCCGTCTCCTAAGGTTCACAACGCAGAGTCCTCGCTCTCGTCTTCTCATAGACAGACTAAGAGCAATGGTTCCAGCAGTGGTACTATTACAGAAGATGGTGAGTAGGTCACTGTAGCTACAACAGATTCATTTATCAGGAGCACCAAGTGTTTACAGCTATAACTGTATGGGATTAGTGTGTATCTGCTTGAGAGTCAGAACCTCTTTCTTTCTCAAAAAAAAAAATCATTTTGATACTTCTTACTGTGAGATTGATATTCCTGTAGGAATTGGCTATTTCTCTCCCTTCCATTTAGAGGGAGATTGGTACCATCTCAAAGCTAGCATAGAGCTATAGGGAGGCCACTCCTTTCTGGCTGAAATCCTGTTTTTTCGCCCTTTGCTTAGGGTAGAAAATAAACTTTCTCCACACTTGAAATTTTTTTTTTTAAATAAGTGCAGTGAAGCATGTCACTACAGAAATACAGCAGGTCATAGCTACATGCCATTGATTTTTAAGAGATGTATTGCGTTTGTTTTTTTTTAAATTAAATTGTAAAAATAGCCTTATTTTGACCTTATTTTTAACTTTAGGGTGTAAGAAAGGATAATAATTTTATTACTTTTCCAACAGGATTTCTGCCTGTTAAGTTGAACATTTGGGTTTAATTTACACCACCTCTATTTTATGTTACTGCATTAGAAATAGGATATCAATTACCTTGTTTCCTTCTGTAAACATTCCAGAAAAGTAAAAAAAAAAAAAACCCCATGACTCAGAGTCATTTAAGTGAGAGATGGAAGTACCTTTCATCTGGTTGAAGAGGCACTTTGTACTATATTTGATTTTTCTGAGAGTGTCTGTATCGATTTTCTTTTATCTTTGTTTATGCTTTGTCCATTGACCCTGTACTTCTGTTTGACACTTGAAAAGAGGTGGTATGTTACCCAGTTTCTGTCCTTTTATCATGGCTTAACTGTAGCATATTGTACTGACCGGAGCAAATCCTTTCACATTTTAGTTAGTATCATTTTGTAATGATGGCTTAATAACATAAGAGTTGTCAGTTTAGAAATATGTAAAGGCAAGGAATTCTCCAAGGTCTCAGATGTTCTAATCTCACCTGGTGAAGCCGGGCTTTGTGGCTGCACCTCTAGTGCCACAGTACAGTGAGTTTCCCCTGTAGCAGGGGGATAGGTGTTCAGAAGCCTAAGTAGTTCAGGGTTCACTGTGCTTGTAAACTTTCGTGGGGAAGTGGTCCTTTAATTCCAGGGCTTCCTTTACTGTGATTTGATTCTGCTGCAAAACTACACATGTTCATAGGCCCAACAGCAATCAGAAGAGTAAGTAAGTACAGCGCGAAAATAACTTTTTCTTTCAAAACTTAAATGAATTAGAAAATTGATTTGCATTGAATATTGCTGTGGAGGAACAGTAGGCAGCAGGGTTCAGAGGTGTGCATGGTTTCTTTTTAGGCAACCACTTGGTGGACCCTCAACAGCTTGTCCCTATTCTGAGAACCAGTGATGTAGAGAATCATGAAAGACGAAACCATGTGAGACTAAAGGGAGGCTCTGAAAACTTGGAGAAAGGTAATCTCACCCTACTACTACCCAGTAGTACAAAAAAGGTGCTACATAGGAGTAATATAACAGAAACAGTAAGAGCTCTTAAGAACTTTTACTTTTTCCAGGGATGTAGATAAGGAGACAAGATATGAGTAAAACAAAAGAAAGACGTTGTGAAAAAGCAAAGGAGAAACAATACATTATGCAGAGAGTTGTAGAACAGAGAGGTTCCAGGTTTCATATAATAACGTTGTATAATACAGGAACTGGAAGAGGTGTAGAGGAAAAGGAAACATGAAAGGCCTCCAGCTGAGAGCATGGCCTCTGTGTGTCAAAAGTGTTAGACATTATAGCTGTTCATGACAGCAAGGCTCTGGGCTCAGAGACCCTGAAGATTTCTTCCTGTATCACAACCTATAATTTAAGCACAAGTTAATAAGACATTTAAAGGCTTCTAATGAAACTTTTTGTTTTCTTTCGGTAAGAAGATATTTTTCATCAAACTGCATGTATTTTCCCATGGCTTAACCTCAGCTAGAGTACTTTCAGCCTGAAACCAGAATATAGTTTGGTTATGTAGTTTAATCATACATGTTATTAATTTTGACTCCTTAGTTTAACTGACCACTTTGATACTTCTAGGAGAAAAAAAAAAGTCATTGTGACAGCAAAGCAATGAAGATAAATAGAATTCTCAGTTGAGAGAGGTAGTGTGTTATTTGATAGATAATGGTGGGTTATTCTAAAACTGCAGTTATGCTTTTTAACTTGCTGATCACATTTTAAATGTGTAGGAAGAGTCAATATCAGGTCCTCCAACTTTTAATTTCCTCGGACTTTGAGAACAAACCCAGTATCCAGAGCTGTTAGCCTTGGAAGTAAGCCTGTGAAACTTAAATTCTGTCCAGGTTTCATGGTAGCTGAAGTTTGGCTGTCTGTGTTCAAGATGCCAGGATGTCAGGCACTGAAAAAGAGCTTCAGATACACCTTTTTGTATCAGAGCTTTGAATGAGCAGCTAGTCAGTTGCTTGCTCTGTGCTTTACCTTGATTGACTGTGACATGGAATAGACCATTCAGCTCATTGTCTGCTTGAGGAGTTGTGCCACCTAACCTGCATGGTCTGGGTCAGCTTTGGGCCAAGCACCTGTGTTTTAGGGCCTAAGTTGTTCTTAGTGGTTTTAAGATCCTTTTAATGAGGAAGAAAGGGCAATACAACAGAAAAACTTTACCCTAGCAAAGTAACACTAGATGGAACTACAATATATGGAAGTAGGAGGCAACACAATAAGCCAGTATTTTAATTTCTGATGCAGGGTAAATAGGATTGGGATTTTGTTACCACATTTCACTGTGTGCAGTATATGTTTCAATATGTATTTTAACAATGGAGAGGTCACCAACATCTTTTCTGATCTATGGGGTGTTCTTGTTTCCTTTTTCTTTTCTGTTATTACAGATGAGCTGACTGGCATCCTTAAAAAATTGTCACTTGAGAAATATCAGCCTATTTTTGAGGAACAGGAGGTATGTCTTTTTTAAAAGATCCATTTTTTTTTTTTTTACTGTTGTAGGAAAAACTAGAGTGCAACGCACTTTGCATCAGAATTGCGATCCAGAACCTTGGTTTCATAGTTCTACAGCCGTTTCTGGTTGCAGAGAACATGGTCCAAGCAGTATTTGTGGTATGCTCCAGGATACGGCAAATATCAGTGGTTTTTACACTGAACCTACACTTTTGATACAGAGAGGTGCTTCAGGTGTTTGTTTTTTTTCTTCTCTTCTTTTACGCTCTGCTTTTTCTACATATGTACATATCCAGTGTGACTAAATAGTTGATAGGACATACTGTATCATCCCTGGAATCCCAGCTGGAACCTCATTTGCAGATTGAGAACAGCAGGGTGAGAGTCACCGAGATGGCCGCTTTCTCCTCTTTATCTGATATGAATAAGCAACAGGAGAATTAAATTGGGGAACCTAAGCATCATTATAGATGAGGCCTGTGACAGTGACTTGCCTGAAGGATGCAATGAAAGAAAACATTGCTGAAAAGAAGCAAAATTAATTAATTACAATGGTTAAAACCGTGCCAGATGTGAGTGATAACTGTGTATCTGTTTGGCTAAAGGCAAACAGTAGCGAATGTACATACAATAAATAGACACTGCTTCAGAGTTCGGGGTTCACCACAAACACAGATTATTTAGCTGCATCACAATACTCTGGGCTTGTTATTGTTCCCTTACCCGATAAGGAAGGAAGCATTTTGTAGAAATCAATAAGCTCTGTGTGCAAAGGTTATATTAATATGAAAAGTTTTAGATGTTTGTTCTTACCACAGCTTTATGGATGTGTTGATATAATAAAAACTGATACAGGAGCAAACCTGAGGTTTTCCTCAGGATGCTGGAAAAGTACACATACTATTCTGAAATTCCAAAAATACTTGGGGAAGAGGGGAAAAAAGAGAAAAGAGAATATTAGGCATATTCAAGTAGCTGCTACTGTAAGTAGAGGAATTTTTGTGGAGAGTATGTATTTTGTATTGATAGAGTTTGTCTGGAAAAAACTAAAAATACATTAACATTTTAAATATGCTATCATAATTAATTGAATTTATTAAGAGTAGATTTAAAACCTGACAACAGAGTGGTAAAGTGGGTACCATTTGCTGCTGGTAATTCATTAAAAATTTTTGTGTGCCCAGTATTTAGTAAGTCCATACAAATAATAAGCCACAAACGCTTTTAACCTGTAATAGTAATCTTTGCATAGGTAAAGTTGTCTTTTTTTTTTTCTAATTTTTTTGTCTTTTCATGTGCAGGTGGATATGGAAGCCTTCCTTACACTCACTGATGGTGATCTGAAAGAGCTGGGTATTAAAACTGATGGATCAAGGCAACAAATTCTGGCAGCTATTTCTGAACTGAATGCAGGAAAGGTACGTTTTGAAGCACTATACCTAGTAAAGTAATTCAGGGTTATATTGTTAATTCAGTGTTGCTTATATTGTTAATTCAATATAACATCTCAAAATTCAGTTGCAGCTGTTAGTTAGAAAAGCCAAATGAATGTTGTCCGAACAAAATGCTTAATGTATTTGATTAGTGAAAAATATCTTCCTTTGTGGAACTCCCTGTTCTCTTTCATTAACTCTTTCCTAGTTCAGTGACTGTACAGTTCTTCTATGAGTATTGGAAATTATACCAGAAGCTACTAGTAACACAAAAATTGGCAGTATTGCAGTTAGGGTGATACTGATTTCAGTGATGCTGAACAGAATAATCTGACCTCTACAGTCCAGCTTGAGAATATAACATGAAAGGAAGGCTCTCCTTTGTTTTGCCTAACAGTTCTTAATTTCTCTGTGATTAGGTAGATAGCACTTCTCTCATTTCTTACACTTTTATTGCCTTTTAATTTTATATTGACATAAACAAATTCACTAAGAATGGCATACAGTAGTAAGCAATGTCCTTGTAAGAGGAATTATGGGGTGGAACATCTCTTTAATGAGGCCTGCTGACACTTCTCAGCTGTTTTTTAAGTTTCGGGGTCCATTCTGTCTCTGATGCTGGAAGCTCAGATAAATAAAACGTAATTTCCCCAAGTTAAGCTCAACAGTGGCACATGAGGAGGCTAAAAATTAGGGGAGGTGGATGATGCTCAGTGCTATAAAGCTACGAAGAAAGTGATGAAAATGTTTCTGGTAATTTCTGAAAATGCTGTGTGGTAATTTCAGGAAAAGCTTGCTACAAGGTTTTCTGCATATCTGGGGTGTAAGGATTTGTTATTCCTAATACTACACTGGGCATAGATACAGATTTATACGTTTTTTGTGAACTTTTAAACAGAAATTTAAGAATACCTTATTTTGCTCTGTTGTGCCTTTACAGGGACGGGAGAGACAGATTTTACAAGAAACTATACACAACTTCCACTCTTCCTTTGAGAGTAGTGTTAGTAACACACGACCTCCAGGTCATTCCCATTGTAAGTAGCACCTGAAATTAGTTGAAAAATATATGGATACTTTTAATTAATACTGGCTACCAGATAGAATGTGACCAGTGCGCCAGTTAACTGCTTTCTGGGTTGGTGATTACTGCATGTCTGTGTCTTTTGCTGAGACTGTAGAGAAGATTTCAAGTAAAATGGTAGAGCTGTCTGTAAGATGTTTATACATACTTCAATACTGTCTGAAATAAGGAAACACAAGAAATGGATGTAAGTATAGCACACTATATAGTGTATGTGTATATATAGTAGCAGTGGGAGGTGAATTTCTTTATGAAACATAGTTTACTTGTGTGTACTCTTTGTAGGAGATTTCTTTTTATTGTAATGAAGTAGATAAAATATATTCAAGGTTTACAATTTAGTAACTGGCTTAGATAGCTGTGTTAATGATGTGTTTATGTATGTATGCCTTTAGTTACTCTGTATGGGTGATATTTTTATGTGATTGTCTATATTCATTTTCTTTGGAATCCCTTTAAGTTATGAAAAAAAGTTAACAAAGATTTGTTGGAGGTAAAGCTAACTGCCAGTTAGCTTAGTTGCCTCCTGATACCAAGTTTATTGAAATGCTTGAAAGAAAAGAGATGAGCCTCATCACCCGGCTGCATCTATGATGAAAAAAGAATAAGATGCCATTCAACCTATAATTCTTTGTGGAAATTCTGATCTTCTAGTTTCTCTTTACATAAGACAGTATGTTGCATATTGATGCACACTTACATATATGTATCTGCAGCTACTGACAGAATTAAGTGGAAGAAATTGGGGAGTTGTTTGTATATTTACTTTCCACATTTGGCTTTAGAGTCAAAAATACCGAATGGAAATTAGCCAGGGGAGGGAGTTACAAAGATTGTAGACTGAGAAGTAAAAATAGGAGCAAAACCAATCTAGACTTGCAAATAAAAATCATACAGGATTCAAGTAGTCTGTGGCTGGAAAGATACACATTGAGAAAAGAGATACTGGAAAGATTTGTGGCAGAAGAGGACCTTTGGTCATGTGACTTTGACTTTTCATTCCTTCTCTGTACAGGAGGGAGCTTAAGATGAGTAAAATGAATTACAGGATCAAATTGTTGGAGTCTGGTCTAACAATGATACTGGGAAATACAGGTCTGTTTCCAGTAGCTGTGGAATAACTCTGCCTTCTTTAAAGCTGTGATTCTTGCTGGTTGCAGTTTTTCAAATTATTTCTTTTTCTTTTACAGCGCCTGGCTGCACTATAAAACCACAGGAAGCTGTTTCTCTTAAAAGGTAGCTACTGGAAGAAAATTTTTTTTTCTTATGGTGAAGTTTGGCATCTGGCTGCGTAAATCCAAGTGTACCAATGAGTATTTGACAAGTTAATCCTTACTACACCTGTATAAGACTTTCTGCAGGGATGTGCTTAAAATTCAAATCCCACAAAGAATCCAAGAAAATAATAATGAGATTCTATTTACAGTTCAGCATAAGTGTTGAATTGTTCAGTGAGCCAGTGGTCTGGGTTTGAGAACAAAGTCAAGAGCAGGAAGAATCAGTGACCATCTAAGAAGGGTTCATGTTTTCATTCTATCCTTGCTGATAGCTGAAGAACCCATGGGAGGGCTCCCATGTTGTCAAGGACAACAAACGCATGGAAGAGGCCTGAAAACCACCATGAATTATGAGATCTTCTGCATGGAGAAATGTACAAACCAAATACGCCTCTATTGACTGGATACAGATAAAGGAATCTGAACTGAAAATGGAATGGTTTCATGAGAAGGGATATAAGGGAAAAGTAATGCTGCATTCTGCATTAACCAAAATACACTCTATCTCTTCAATATTAAGAAGTTAGAACAGCAATAAAAGTTAATATGCAATACCTGTTTGTAAAAATAGCTCTGTATTTAAGGAAATGTATAATCTGTCACCAGTATTTAAACAGAAATAGTGTTAAAATATTTTATACTGCTAATTGTGGGGGGGGGTTTCAGAATAAAACCATTTAATGGATAATGATGGGGTTTTGTGAATAGTAACACTAGCCAGTCCTTAAAAACACAGTTTCGTAACTTTTTTTTTTAATAATAATTTTGGAAGGACTACTTACAGTAATTAAGAGTGGAAATAGTTTTCTGCTTAGTAAACACAGATTTTTGTTGAGCAGTTAAAATACAAGTTATCAGAAGCCTCTGAGACTGTATTTATCTTTCTGAAGACTTACAAATACGTAACTTTCCTACTGGCTGAATTCAGTGTGAATCCAGGAGTACTGGTGCAGGTACAGTCAGTAGAATCTTGGGGATCCAATGCAGAGGAGCGATCTCAAGTAGTTACTTCTGTACAGAACTAAGATTCTACATTTCTCCACCCTCCTCACTCTACTGGTTTTAGTGGGGTCTAGCAAAAATAGGGATAGAAGTGGGTGCAGTGAATGACAGAGCGGTGATGCCCCTGCTGTCCCTCAGGTATGTCTGAGTGGGCCAGCTGGTTCTGTGATGACTTCATTGGTTTAGCCATCTGAGGTACCACTCCAAGTTGCTGACAGCAAACAGTAGGGCAGCAGAACTGCACCAGGGTGGGAGGCTCTGCCATATCAGAGCTGACCTTGTACACAGGCAACTAAATCCCTAGGAGGAAGAAGAGAAGACGTTACAAAAAAAGAAAATGGTTATGAGCTGATTAGGGCAATCAGAGACTGTTGAGGACCTCTGAGGTCCTTGGTGGCCATGCTGTTAACATTTCAGGTGTTAATAGTATGGCTGTGTGCAGAATCATTTTTGTTCCATTTTTATTTTTCATTGCTCTTATGTCAAGAAAACTTAGAACACTATCAGCATTTAGTGTGACCTTTTGTGTTCTGAACATATCTTATGCTCAAGAAAATCACTTCTGCAGAATTGTGCTTCAGGGTTCATTTCAGCTGTAGGGTAAAATGCGTAATTTCTGCTTTCACAGTTTTTAAGAGCTGCTACTAGAAATGATGTGGCAGGAGAGACCTACAGAAACGTTGAGTGCAGACCATATACTATGAAGCTAATGATTTGAAGAAACATGGACAGTTTTAGTTAAAACACTTCAAAGTGCAGCAGAGAAATAATTGTAGCTTCTTAATAAGACTAGGAAACAGCTTCTGCTTCTGAATCTAAACCATGCAGTGACACCTTGGAGCCCCTGTCAGTCCCTGGGAATAAGTGACCTGTAATGAACCAGAGCATCTTGCTTACTACCTAGTGCCTCTGGGCCCTACAGCAGTCTTGTGCTTTTAATGCGGCAGGTCGCAATCCCAACATCCAAGTATCCTGCAGCGTCACCTCGGACAGCTAATAGGGAAACCTCAAGGTGAGAAGGTTTAAGCCATTCCCATTAAGAGCTTGTGGGCCTTATCCTTTGGAAGGAGAAGTACTCATCTTCAGTAAAATGAGGGGTTGGGTGTTTGTTTGGGGGTTTTTTTTATATCCTTTTCAGTAAGACATTGAACCTATAGTTCAGTTTGAAAACACTTTGCAAGGTTGAGAGATACATTCTACACTCATAAGAGGATTCAGATTCATATATACCACTGCCCAGAAGACTGTAGGAACCTAAAGGCTGCATGGCAAGGTAGGAGTGTGTTTCATTCCTCTGGCTGAAGCTGTCTCCCTGTGCAGAAAACAATTCAGTACTCATAGAATGTGGCCCCTTAAGACATCGGTCTAGGATGGGGAAGAGTTAGCCTTTAGTTCCTCTAGTTGATGTATTTATTTACTAATTCCTAAGTTGACTGAAGGTCAACAGTGCTATAACCTCAGTAATAAACTCAGCCAAAGTGCATCGAAGAATGAGCAGCAGAGATTTAAATGGAGTACTACACTGTAAAAGGAGACCGGGCACACAAGTGTAGGCTCTGTGTTTACACAACAGACAGAAAGGCTGTCCCATCAACAAGTCCCACTATCTAAAGAGTTAGCTTTATTGATGCAGAACAAAAAGACACGATTTTAGAGTTTCAGAACCCTTAATACCTTCTGCTGCGTTTACTTCTTAAAGGTGGTCTTGTCCTGCCTGATTTAGTTGCCATCAAGTGGAAAATCAAAATGGGTTGCTTACCATGGCTGCTTTTTACAGCTCTGAGAGGAGGTAAGTTTGAGACCAACGCCTACATGTATGTGTCTGTATGTAAGGGCTGATTAGTATAAACTCCACTGCAGGCAGCGGGGCTCTGGTTAGTACAGGCACTGAGGCCTCAAAAGCCAGTATGTGTCCAGCCTAGAATAGAAGCTTGATTCACTTGTCCAGACATTCACTGGCTCTTGCGAGCCCTAAGGCATCCAGAGCACCCCTAAAGGGTGCCAGACATGTTACAAGTGAAGGTTACGCTCAGTCTGTTTGTTGCAGTCACTTGGACAAAGAGACCATTCAGAGATGGGGACGGCCATTTCATTGCCCTGTCCTGATTTGTCCCAGGCATTCTAAGGTGAAAAGCTGTTTTTTCCCATTTGCTGTTCTTTTTCTGTGTCCTGTTTAGTTTAAATGAAAACCTTTGTTAGCAGTTCGTTTACCTCATAAATGAAAAGCAATAACCTTCTGCATTTTGCCGAAGTAGTAAACACTACAAAAAACAGTTCTGATTCAGTCTGGAATCGTGGACTTGACTATGAACCCTAAGATGTCTTTGCTGAGGAGTACTCTTATTTTACCAGAAGCTTTTCAAAGGTTGTCTGAATTCCATTTTCTTTTTTTCTGCACTTTGAGCATTAATTGAGATCGGATTTTAAATAAAGGTACTTCGTTATCTGGAAGTGATTCAGGCAGTCATCTGTAGTATTTCTTGTGCTTCAGCAAGTGCCTTGGAGGGCAGGTGGCTTCTCAAGGGAACAACTTTGCTTTCCAGAGTGAAGGGGAACATAAAAGTCCATGCAAATAGATTAATACCAAGATCATCTGAGTTCAGAAGTGCTTGGCTGGTCTGACTCTGACACTAATAGCCTCAAACTTGCTGCTTCTAGGTTTTACTTTGTTTCAAAGCCCTCTTGGCAGTACAAGAGTACACTTGGTGAGAACAGGCTTTGTCCATTAAACCCGAAACTTCTTATGCTATATTTAAAGCTCATTTGGAATTCTTAATTTCCAGTCTCAGAAGTTTGTATTGCTGAAGTAAACTGTTAATGCAATGTTCTCCTTGAAGTGTCACAGCGAAGAACTGTTCCAAAGCAATTTTTGCCACTCATCATTCACAGCGTTCAAGCGTATATTGAAACTTAGTGGAGTTAACATGCAGTCACCAAAACCAAAGCAAACGGATTTTTGAAGTATGATTGCCATATTCCCAACATCGTATCTACTGCATTTTAATTGGTGTCTTTCTCCTCTCAGTTCTCTTCAGGAGCTATGTACAACACTCTCAACAGGTCTGTCTGGTCTTAAGAGGAGTGCTGTATTGTGACTGCTAGCTGCAAGGCTGGTGCTGTACTGGAGCAGGGTTCTTGTGGGTGGTAAACAGGTAAATGTGAATGTAGGAAAACAGGCCCTCTCAAGATACTTTCTTCTGGGCTACAAAAATTCTGTGCTCACACTTGTACTTGATACGCAGCTGTGAGTTCTTGTTTTCAGTATCCCTAAGCAATTTGTAACGCCACAGAATTGGTGGTCTGCAATTAGCGTGAGCCAAGGTTACTGATTTGCTGAGGTGTGGAATGAAGTCACTGTGCAGAGAGCAGCCAGCAAAGTGCAACAGATTTGCTCACTGCGGGCCTGATTTCAACTGACCTCAACAGATTTCCTCATACATGTTTTTTCCAAGTCACTTTCTGCTGCCAGTTTGTCCTGAGAAGGGAGAGTAAAAGGAAAACAAATTGAAAAAATTTAGGAATAGAAGCATAGGTAGTTCTTTTACTATCTTGGGATTACTGGTTTTCTTTCCAGGATCTGCCTTTCCTTTAGGCTGTTTCTTGAATAGTCAGAATTAATATTGAATGCCCTGGGACTCACTTTCTTCAGCAGCTCAGGACTACAAAGCACTTACTTTTCATCACAGACTCGGTTCAAAATCCATTGTTCACGTTCCTTTACTCAGACACAGAAGAAATGGAAAGCATCACTCTCTGTGCTGGCAGTTAAGTGGGGTATGCAGAGGTCCACCTTTCCAGCTGTCTGGGCCACAGAATACAAAACAGAGCTCCAATGTGTAGATGCTCCCAGTACCTTGATCTGTTTATCTCTTATCATGCATTTTAATTGCTTATTTGGTGTATGTGTCAAGCACACACACAAAGTGTAGTCCTTAACAATGCCAGAGATTCATTTCACAGAATCAAGAATGGTTGAGGCTGAAAGGACCTTTGGAGAGTGTTGTCCTGGGTTCAACATGGAGGAACCGGATGCTCCCGTGTTGTCCAGCAGTGAATTCAGTTGAAAGTGTTGTGAAAGTGAAAGCAGTTCCTCCATGTTGAACGCAGGACAAGTGTCTTGTCTAACATCCGCCTGCTCAAGCAGGCCACCTAGTGCTGCTTGTCCAGGACCATATCCATTGCTCTCTCCTCATCTGCTGACAGAGTCATCGTAGAAAGCTATCAGGTTGGTCAGACAAAATTTCCTCTTTGTAAATCCATGCCGACTACTCGCAAGCACTATCTTAAAATATTTGGAAGTTATTGCTGGGATTATCACATGCCCCATGGTCAAGGTGGGGCTGATCGGTTCTAGTTCCCTGGATCCTCTTTCTTGCCCTTCCTGAAGGCAGGGATGACATAAGCTTTCTTCCAGTCCTCAGGAACTTTGCCAAATCACCACCACCTTTCAAAGATAATTGAGAGTAGCCCCGCAATGTCACTAGACAGCTCCCTCAGTAGTTGTGGGTGCATCCCCTCAGGTCCTGTGGAGTCGTGTATCACACAACATCTCTTGGAATGCCATGTAAGGATATTTTGTCCTCTACATGTGCTCCTCAGACAATACCATAGGTGTTCTGCATAGATCTCCGCTAGTCCTTTGATGATTTACAGACAACCTCTTACAGTGAACTTCACAGTTCAAAAATATTCCAAACATATCCCAAATATCCCATCTTTCAATTGCACTTTCAATTGTGATGATAGTCATGGTTCCCCTTCTTCAGGCGTGCTGTGTTGCTTCTTAGCCTACACAGTGTTCCATCAACATTCAGATCCTCCTTCTGTTTCCTTGGACAAAGTGAGTGAACAAATTGCAGCTAAAATTTGCTCACGCTTTTTTGTGTTACCAGCTTTCAAGCAAGTCCAACATCATCATGAAGTAGGTGACAGTCCATTTTAAAATGCTAAGACTTTGGTGGTCTCCTAATATTCTGAGAAAACCCTCCTGGGCTCTTGACACTCACCACTTTGATGAGTACAATAAAATTCATTCAAATAAATGCAGGTAGGAAACAAGCTATTAAATTTGGAAACAAATAGTAATAATCCTGTGATAGTAGAATGTCTCTTACCAGTGTAGCCACAGGTTTGCCTGTGTTTTATCCAGGTAACAGACTATGAAGTCATGTTACCTTGTGGCATGATCCAGCCAGCCCAGCAGACCTGGGCCCAGCTCTCAGGGAAGCCAGTTGCTCCAGGTGCTGTTTTCCACACAGCAATAATTACTTGCAGCCAAGCTCTTCCTTATTTCCCCTGCCTGAGGAGAGATGCACTTTCTGAAGCATCTTGAATGTTAACCTTGATAAATCAGTCAAAGACACTGACTTTGAACGTTAATGATGTTGTCCATTTGTTGCTCAGTTTAGAGGGTAATGGTTTTGTCAGATTAGGCAGTGCCCCAGGACAGCTCCTGAATGTGCCGGGTTTTGTGATAGCACTGCTTAAACATGATAATGGTTTTCTACCTGAGGCAAATATGCTTGCTGAGAAGTTCTGACAAAAAAGAACTGTCCCTTCATACCTTCCAGTAAGTAAGTACTGAACGAAAGAGCCAGATACTGGCCTGATTTGTGCTGGTGTAACTCCACAAAATCCAAATCACGCTGGGTTTGAGTGTGGGGAACTGTAGCATAATCTGGACTGAGATAATCTAGAAATGGAGCATCCCACCCACCATGCTGGACTGCATCATTTCTGCGTAAGCATGACGTGACCACCAGGACACTGTAGGTATGTTCTTAGACAAGTAGCTGAAGAATGTGCCATGTTGCTTTAGATACTGCTTTAATTTGTTGGAGCTCACCCCCCTGTTGGTGTTCACTGTGACATTGTGTAACACCTTGGAAGGCCCTGCCACTCTCTACTCTGATAAACAGTAATTTGATAAATATTACAAATGTTAATAACAAATAATAAATAAAACAAGTATTACAAACATTTTGTATTGCCTCTCTTTTCTGCAACACAAAGACTAATTCATGTATAGAGATGGGGGGACAAAGAGGACAAAAGAAAACCACCAGCAAACCCTGATTTGGCTGGATTGAGAACAAAACTAAGCAACTGATTTAGCCTGTTTACCATGTGGGAATCAGCGATAGCCTCGTTGTAGGTTAGCCGTTATGTACATGTGTATATTTTAAATGAATTTGGGAGAACTGTGCATGAGCACAGCATGACTAACACCTTCTTGCTTTCCTGGACTCAACATGCAATGCAGGAAGGGTCACACAACTGTTTCACAAAAGCATTTTTGGCTTTCTGCTTCAACTTCCATCTTCCTCATAGGCAGGAGAAGCTAAAGAAAAAGCAAATCCAGAATCCAGAGCCTATGATAGGGTGCTATCTACATTATGCCATTTTCTCTTCTATGTGTTGTCTCCGTGTTACACTGGATTCCTTCCAGTGTGCTTCCACATGGACACAGAAAAACCTTGATTTGCCGCTTCGTGCCTTTAAGAAGGCTTCTGGAAAACACAGTCTGGTGATTTCTTAGATGAAGCAAGGATGATTCAGGAAGGGGAAAAGAGGAGAAAGATGCTCTCCTGTGCTTTTTGCATTTTCAAACTAAAAATTGCATAGAAAGTTTTAAATCATGAATGAGAGCTGTATAACCACGTTTCTATTGAAATGTAGTGTTTTTAAAAATCAAAACAGAAGCACCCACACCGAGAAATTTCCCATCGAAACACCAGATAAGAAATTTTTACTTTTCATTTCCAACAAAAATATATGTGCCAGCTTTGCTGTCTTCAGTTCATGTACCTGCTTTTTTCAGTCTCTCATCCCAGGTTTGTTAACGTTCCCCAGTGAGCTCGTGTTCCCTGTGAGTGCTTATCAGCACCAAGTCCATGCTGCAGTCCAGGTAATTCAAGTCACCATTGTGTTGGTTTTTTGTTTGTATGTTAGATGTGCATATTTATAACACAATGAAACCTCAGGCTGACATCACTGGATGGAAGAAGTATTTATCTGTCTCACGAGTTTCAATAGATGAGTATGGTCTTGGCAATATTTGTCCTGTGATGAATTTGAGGATGACTGTGTGACCAGCAGGGAGTACATCCTGAGTTCTGCTTCTGCCTTGACAACAGACACGTTGTGCGATGTTGAGTAAATCAATTTTCTGCCGGAGTTTCCCTTCAGCAATAGGCACTGGTAATATTTCATCCTTAGGTGGTTCTGCAGTGACCAGGGCTGGCAACAGAAAGCTCCAGGGAGAATTAAACTTGGCATTAGTGGTAAACTGCTCTTTGACCTGCTCAGTGTTTTCTGGGTTTTGAAATGAGAAAATAAAACCACTATAAAAACATTTGCAAATATGTTGGTGGCCAGCCAGGACCACCAACATCATGAAGGTTTTGAATCATGCTCCTTCCCAAGATTCACGATGAAAGCTGGGAGAAGGAAGTGATTGGGAAGGGTCAGCATGAATTTGCCAGTTGTCTGACCAACCTGATGGGCTTGTATGACAAAAAGTCTGGATTTGTGGATGCAAGGATGGCAGCTTGGCTTTAGCAAGACTTTTAACGCTGTGTCTCACAGTATTTTTTATATCCAAGCTGAGATACCACAGTTCGGATGAGTAGACAATTAGACAGGTAAAAAAATGGTTGGATGATCAAGCTCAGATGCTAGTAGTTAATGGTTCATGCTTTACCTGGCAGTCAGTAGCAAGTGGACTGCCTCAGTGGTGTGTCTCGGGACTTGTCCTGTTAAACATCTTTATCAGTCATCTGCAGGAGGTGATGCATTGCTTACTCCTCAAGTTTGCAGGTGACCCCAAACTGGGGGACTAGTCCGTATGCTCAAATGCAGAGCTGTTATCCAGTTGGACCTGCACGGGGTGTGGGGATAAGCCAGCAGAAACCTTACAAAATTTAACAGGGGCAAATGCCAAGTCCTGCACCTGGGAAGGAAGAACCCTGTGCAACAAGAAGGCAGAGCGGTGGGAGAGCATCTCTGTGGAAAAGGATTTATGACAGCAGCATGGAGGGTCTGCAAAGAAGGCCAACAACAGCCTAGGCTGTAGTAGCTGCAGGCTGAGAGGAGTGACAATATCCTCTACTGAGCATTTGCTAGATTCCAACTGCATCCAGTTTTGGGACCCACAGTGCAGGAAAGACATTGATAAACTGGAGTGAGTTCAGCAAAGGGCATGAAAATGGCTGGGAACTGGAGCTCTTGCCCTGTTAGGAGAGGCTGAAGGAACAGGGCTTGTTCAGCATGGGGAAAAGAGGGCTTTGTGGGACCTTCTGATAGCTATTCAGCAAGGGAAGGCAGCAGCTTTCTGGTTCCTGTGAGGAGGTCGTTGAGAAGAGTGAGCCTTCTCAGTGGTGCAGGGTGGGTGCAGGAGGCTGATGTCATAGGCTGAAACAAGGCTGCATATCAGTGATGCTTTTTCACCACAAAGGTGGCCAAGTAGCGCAGCAGGTTGCCCACAGGGCTGTGCATTCTGCGGTCTTTGCAGAACTTCGGGACCTGGGGAGATGAAGCCCTGGACAGATAAGAGCCCTGCTCTTATCTCTTAGCTGATCCTGCCTTCAGCAGGGAGCTGGGCTAGAGCACTAGACCTCCTGAGGTTCCTTCATGCCATGGATCCGCACTGAAAGGGTTCCACCAAACAGTGTGCTGCCCACTCCCTCCCCGCTCACATCAGCTCCATGAAAGGAAAGCTTGACCTGTGGAAACACCCCACTGTGCAGCTCTCCAGCAGCTCCACGGAGGTGGGGTGGGCAGGGAAGAGACCCCACCACTCCATCCAGCGCACTCTGCTGCCAGCTCCCCGCCTTCTCCGGCTGCGGCGTTCTCCAGGACAGGAGAGGGTGCATTAAACATTGCGGGACTTTTCTGAGCGAAAACCGCTAGGCGAGGGCCCCGGGATGGAGGCAGACCACGCGTCAGAGAGGTAGTTTAACAGATTCCCCTTTACTTTCGAGAAGTTTGAGTCTCCTCTGGTCTGTCGATACTCTTATCACGGGCACCGCAGCCTCCGCGACAACGCCTTGAATTATTCATGGCTATTGACGATCACAGAAATTAACGTTCCCCCAGCAAAAGCTCCAAGAGGGCGCACTGCAGCACCGTGATAACAATGATCAAAGATTAAGCGGGATCACCGGCAGTGCCCTCCGCGCCGGAGC
>NW_010410524.1:896-2573 GCF_000710305.1 Buceros rhinoceros silvestris | reverse complement strand
GCCCCGGTCGGCGGAGGGCAAGGAGGCTCCGCAGGGCGCGGAAACAGTCCCGGAGGTGTCTCTTTTCCCCGCGGAAAGCACGCCCCACACACCCCCCGTGCCCGTGTACATGAGGCCACCGGGTGTTTCACCGCGCCTTTCGCGGAGGGGCTGGCGGGACGAACCTGGCTGTTCTGCGGGGTCAGACTTATGTCTTAAGGGTGCTGGACTTAGGGTTTGTAAAGGCTGCGTAAATAGGATACATATTCCACACCCCCCCAACATAGACAGACAGACAGACAGACACACACACCGCCCCGCGTCACACACTGGCGGCGAGCAAGGAGCACACACGCAGCGCCGACTTTTTACAAGAAGGTGGAAGTAGCAAGTCGAAGTAAAGCCTTAGAAATTAGAGGGAGGGTTGTGATAGGTTGTTATCTGCGCTGGGAGGCGTTTACACTTTTTTACTATTGGGTATGTAAATTGTTTTTAATAAGATCTGCCTTTTTTTTTTTTTAAGGGAGAAAACAAACCAGACTCCCTTTACCTTAATAGTCTGAAGGGGGTTTTATAGCTTTCATTCATTCAAGGAAATGGTTTAGGCTTCAGACTACCGGAGACTTAGCAAAAAAACCCTTTGGCATCAGATTATTCTATTATTTTTTTTGCAAACAAGATTTTTCATACTTTTTTTTTTTTAAACAAACAAGCCCAAAAGTGTTAATGGAAAAAACCCGGAGAGAAGTGGAGATCGGAGACTGTCTCCTGCTCCCCCCGCTTCCCCGTCCCCGTCCCCCTCCCCGTGGGTGAGAGCGACTTGAAGCGAAGTTTCTCCTCCTGTGGGGGATGCACATTGTTTTATTTATTTTGAAGGCTGCAGAAGTCTGAGGGCTGAAGCACCACGTGCTGCTGACTCTCATCAGCATAATGATCGCCTTAGCCAGAGAGTCCTGTATATATAAACCACAAAAACCTAATCATTAGAAATCCCAGCCTCCAAAAACCACATTCAGGACAAAAAAACTGTGGCTTGTTTTTTTTTTTTTTCGGCTCCTTCATCTTCCCCGACCTCAACTTCTTGGGACCCAAAAGAAGTTTGTTGGTTTTGGTTGCCTATTTTTTTCTTTTTAAACCCGATTTTTCTGAAAGAAAAATAACTCAAACAAACCGGCATTTTAATGATTTTTTTTTGCCGCTGTTGTTCATCAAGGGCGGAAAAAAAAAAAAAGATTTTTGTTAGCCTGTTCAACTCAACGGACTTGAACCCAGAAGCGACTTAATTAAAAGGACCGGACCGCACCGAGGCTGTCTTTCCGCAGAATTTTCTTGGTCATATATTAGAAATCAGCCTAAGAAGGGGTGTTTTGGGATTTTTTTTTTTTCCAGCTATGCTCCCCGCTTTTTTCTCCCTGGGAATCCGAAAGTTCAGTTTTTCTTGAGTCCTGATCCTGCCAAAGGAACCGGCTGAAGCCTCGCATTTAATTATTAGTCGTGTGACTTTCTTCCTCACCCCAGCGACCCCACTAACTTTCTTTCCACGCCGAATTGCTTCTGGAGCGCCTTCTTTTTCTTTTTTTTTTTTTTTTGGGGGGGGGGTGAGCCACTTTTCCCAAGCCCCTTCCCGAGCTCCCGCTTCCTGAAGCCAAAGGCAATAAGCGGGAGAGCCCGGCGGCTCCTCGCCTCCGTCCCAGCGAG
>NW_010410524.1:0-313 GCF_000710305.1 Buceros rhinoceros silvestris | reverse complement strand
CTTTTTTTTTTTTTTTTTTTTTTTTTTGTCCGGAGGAGGAAGATTTCTTCGGAGGAAATCGGGACATTCCCCTGAACACCCCCTCTCCGGGTTTGAGAGCTACGCTCCTCTTCTGGCGGTCGCCAACAGCAGCAGCCCAGGAAGCTGAACCAGCAGCGAGCTTTACTTCTCCCGAGACAACTTCTTGAAAATCCGAAAAGGAAAAGAGGACGGGGAGGGAAGGGAAGAAAAAGGAAAGAAATTCAAGCACTTGAGGGAAGAAGCGGTGGCTAGAAGGAGGGAAAAGACCAGAGAGACTGTGCAAGAAGGGAGG
>NW_010410523.1:38297-48639 GCF_000710305.1 Buceros rhinoceros silvestris | reverse complement strand
TATTGTTTATTAAAAGTTTGTTTCAGTTACCAACGCAGACCAAGGTGTGAATCTCTTCCTTCCCCTTTCAACTCCTCTGTCTATTCAAGACAGGAGGAATCGTTAAGGATTCGAGGAGTTTTATTAAAGTTATTACTACCTCAGTCCCTCGACCCTTAACAAATATATTCCAAGGAAGTACTGTTGGATAATCTGACTAATTTTTTTTCTGATTATTGACAAAAAGCAGCATTTGTTACTTGCTTAGATTTTTCTCCCTCTTCCTAACAGTGATAATTTCCCTATAACATTAAAAAACCTGTTCATCTTATCCACGAATATGGGCTTTTTATCCAAGTAGCATTTTCTTCAACTCATGTTTTACATTTCAGCTTTCCTCTGCATTTAGACCTAACAATACACTTGATAAAACAAGGAAATTCTTATACTCAAATAGAAAAATCTAAGCCCAGATGCAAATTTTTAAAGGTAAGCCACAGCATTATTTCTAATAAAAATACTCACATTGTGGGGGTTCTGCAATGACATAAAATCAGAGGACCATGGAAACGTAATTGCCCATGAGCATATCAAACAATGAAA
Source organism: Buceros rhinoceros silvestris (assembly GCF_000710305.1). Lineage (NCBI taxonomy): Eukaryota > Metazoa > Chordata > Aves > Bucerotiformes > Bucerotidae > Buceros > Buceros rhinoceros. The sequence goes on along the minus strand of NW_010410523.1, from coordinate 48,057 downwards.
ACAGAGCAGTAAACATGTGGTGTGAGGGAGGTTGGGAAACAAGATGATACTATGCGTAAGCCCTGACAAGTACTGTCAGTGAGATCCAGCGATCACCTTTATGGTCACTACAACACAACCCTTAACGTGTTCTCTTGTCTTACCGTGCCTAAAGACACTTACTGTAAAGGGTTTGGCAGTTCCCTTATCATCTTTACTTGAAATAATCTTGGCATTTTTTCTGGTCTCTCTCAAACGGTCAAGTGATGGAGGCTTTATAAATATAACAAATGGTTTAAATTCATACGTCCGTAAGTGTTTCACTGTCTGGGAAGAGAAAAAATGTTAATTAATTTGTTTATTTCACACAATGGAATTTACCGTAATAAAAGAAACTCTCCACTAACCAAAAAAACCCCACCAAGCACACCTAGAAAGCTATTTTTCATTCACTGCCACCCCATTCTGCTGCTCTGCAGTGATTCAGTAGGGAGAATTTTCATGTGAATGGTAAGAAACCATTTCTCCAGGGGTGGTTTTCTCTCTTGATTTCCACATGAGCTGCTGGAAAACCCCATGAGTCCAGCAAAGGCTGGACTGTGCACACCAGGGCTACCAGCAGCAGGAGGATGGAGGGGAGCAGCAGGGCATTCAGAAGAGGAGGAAAAGTTCAACCCGTTTTAGCAGGAGTAACACTTTCAGTACCCATGAAAAGCAGTGGGAAAAGTGTCTGTGACACTTGGTCAACAACAGGTCAAGGTTTTTCTCTTCAGCACTGTGTGCCCACCACATAACTCTCTGCTGTTTGTTCTTCCTGATTGAGACAAGTGATGCTACGAAAGGAGTTAAGAGACAGGACTATGATTCAGATTGCCGCAGAGTGTGAAGTGGGGATGGCGAGCAGCTCAAGGTGAAGTAGGGATGGCGAGCAGCTTTATGGCCTTTTCACATCTGCCAGGGCCCACAGAAAAATGCTTTGTCAGATAGTGGGATCCCAGGACAGCTCACAAGCCTGGATCCTTGGGCGAATTTTGTGCTTCACTGGAAAACGGCTGTGCTGGACATGCAGCAGTCTCACAGAGCAGCTGGGCAGTAACACCTTCAGGAGTCTCCTGCCCATCTCCTCTTCTCTCTAGCGCAGGGTCTGGCTTCCCCGGCCGCTCCTCTGCCAGCGCAGCCCTCCTGCCCTGCTCCTATGGCACAGTACCCTGTCCAAAACTGCCCTGGGAATTGTTTACAAGCTGCCAGGGTTCAGAAGTCACAGGCTGGCCACGCTTGGAGAAGAAATACTTTAGGTTTAAACAAACTAGTCCAGCTCCTGGAAGGACTGTGGTTATTAGCTGCATAAAAATTCCCAGTGGAGCTGTTCAGCAGAGTTGAAAGACAAGGTCAATGCAAAACCAAATGGTTTAGAGGGGAATGTTCTTAACAATTATCCAGCCAACATCACATTTAGTGCATTCCTTAACTCACATCCACCCTGCATGTAAACCCTTGCATGAATGGCCTGATTAAACATGTGAGGCTTGCTGGACTGAGTGGTAGCTCAAAGCCATTCTGAAATGGAAGTTTCAGAGAGAACCTCTAACCCAAACCAGCAGAAAGATGAATGGAAAAGTAGGAGCATTTTGTAATTAAATCTTTGGTATTGTGCTTCAGGCTTTCGAGTCACTTAATTACTGAGCTGAATACTTGCCAATATGCATTGAAGTTTCCTTCCTCTCCTTTCTGAGATCCTTGCTGTGATAAACGTACCCAGCAAGTCTACTCAACAGTCATTAAACGGGATAAAATACACCTTTTTGGTTCAGTTTTTTTCCTGGAATCCCAATATGCAATATGGGGAAATACAAGAGTCCAAACGATGTGCTTACTTACATGAGGCTGCACATCCAACAAACAAACTTTGTTTTTAGCTAGAACTGATCGAACAGAGTCTAAACTCGTGCCATAATAGTTGTTCTTATACTCGCCGTACTCGATAAACCTGTGGCAGAAGGTAAAAACAACTAGAATAATGTCCAATTTCTTCAGAAAAAAACTTACTAGTTTGATTTATAAGATCTAATTCAGGAGCAAAAATATTTTACTTTACATGAGAGTTTTACCATGTTTTATAAAGGAAATGCTGTCAAGTACTTCAGCATGTCAATTTTAAGAAATCTTCTACTTTACCACTTTCAAATCAGTAACACCTGCTTGTATTACAGTTGAAGAGAAAAAAGTACTGTAGTCCAACAGCCCACGAATGTTTTCCATCACCTCTTTTTCTGAACTAATGCAATGCAATAAAACAGTGGATAAGCTAAACAATAGAAACTACTGAAATTTCATTGCACACTACAGAATATCCAAATTCTCTGTCTCAGAAGGGAAGGAGGAGCAACGATGGTGCTAATGGAACCAAGGTTATGTGCCATAAAAGTACAAGTGCTATTTGCCAAAAGAGCAAAGCACAGTTTGATGTTTCAATAAAACCCAGGGCGTTGTGTCTAATACACTTTTGCCCTTTGAAACGCTGGGGCAGAATTTCAAGCTACAGTATTTTACAGGCTGCTAGAGAGCGTGATGTTACCAGTGTCTTCATTTTAGTTTAATTTCTGGAGTGTTTACAGGCAGGGGCTTCACCGTAGATCTCTAGATTCAGAGTAAGTGCCTGGCCTGAAAAAGAGCAGAACTGCGCAAACACTGACTGAGGCACGTGTGCAGCACTTCCAGGCTCCTGCCCTCTCAGAACTGTAATGCTTTACTGCTATGACAGACAATGCTCTCTTAAGAGTGCTCCCCCACCCTGAACACCTACAGTTTCAGTGTCTTTTTGAGGAGCTGAAGTTCTGAAAACACTTGGAAGCTTAGAAGCAGTTGTGTTTGCACATACTGGGGTTTTGCTCTGTTTTTTTGCCAGCTGCTTACATTTAAAAATGTAATTTTAATGCATCTTCGAATCACTGCAACGTATATCCACTTTGACTTATTATCTAAAATTACAACCAGCCCCATTTGATAATAAAGCCATTGTTTTAACAGCGGTTTCAGTTAAAATTTCTTCAACATACTTGTTATTCTGTACGTCTGTCTCAAACAAGTGCTTGGAAATGAAAATGTATTCGACACCATCACTTTCTTGGCTTCTCCTTGGACGGGTAGTGTCTGCAGTTTCATTAGATGGGGAAAAAAAAAAAAAGGAAAATATGCACAAAACAATATACCAATTCAGGAAACACTAAAAAGCACACAACCCTTGTGCCATACTGAGAGTAGCGGCTCCCTCGCTTCTGAAGGACATAAGGCTGCTTGGGATCTGGTAGGCGGCTCACAAGCACATAACAGGATTGAGTTTTAAAAGGAAGCAGGAAAGGCAGGCAAAACCCTATTGGACAAGTATCAGATCATCTTTTTTACTAACCAGTGGAAAAACCCAATTAAGTAATGACAGCTGAATAACGAAAGGAGTTACCCAAGCCTCGCCACTTGTTAAACTTATGAGACCATAAAGGGAAACAATGCTCACCAACCCGATTTATAATGTTATGTTCACTAACAACACTTCACAGATACTATGCTATGTAAAGCACGACAGTAAAAAAAACGGGGTGTGAATTTTATGCTTTAGTCCTTTTTCTGGTGATCAAAATCTAATTCTTTTTTCTTATAGTACCCTTTTTCCTATAGTAGCCTTTTTCTCACAGTAGCCTTGTAGAAAAGACGACAAGGTGTTGCTGTAAAAAGGTTTTGCTTATAAACAAAACTGATTTGTGGGTTGCCACTCACGGTTAATGAGCCCATTCGGAAGTGCTATTTAACACAAGTTGTATGTTACAGCATCATGTATTCTCCATCACATACGAACATACCCAACCTGCTCGTGGCAACGCAGTCTTAAATGCCATTTGGTATCACGCTCTTCTGAGTTTGACATGAAGAGGAACATTTCCAAGACTAGAACCCCAGCTCTCCCTCCAAGTCCTGACTTACTCAATTTCAGGGAGAGGGATTTCTTTACGTGTTTGTTTTAAATTATAACCACAAATTTGGAACAGGAAAGAGCGAAGGCAGCTTGATGAATACTGGCAATTTTTAGAGAAATATTTTTGGGCAAATGATTGCATCAATGTGTTAAATACTTGGGAACATCTGGCTTTTTCTGTTGTTGTTTTCAATACCCAGCCGAAGCAAAAATGTGCAAATGAAATGACTTGCCAAAACCAAATCTATTAATCTTTTTCTACCTAGCAAATTCATTCACATATATATACTTTATAGAATACCTCTATCTGCAAAAAACCTGTGACAGTATCTCCCAAATTCAGAGTGTTGGATCCATATTTTTGAAGGATCCCTACAGGAGGCACAAGTACAAATAGAAAGCAAAGCAAGAGATGGAAGTCTAATTCTGTCAGTTCCTCTACATTAAAGAAAACCCAAAAGTATTGTAGAAGTTAATAAAGCACAATATTATTCAATGTGATAAAAATCACACTACTTGGTCAGATAGGAGGAAAGAGGGAAAAAAATCCCCAAATTAACTTTTCTAAAGCTAATCAAAGGGATTTAATTAATTATTCACAGAATTAAACTGTTTATCATCAGTCTTAATTTTTCAGCCCGTCTAAAACATAAAGGCCGTTTTGCTGAAAGCGAACACTGGTAACAGAGTACATTTCACTGCTTTACAGCCAAGACCAGGGTGTTCTTCAGCTGAGTTTCCTGACAGCTGAGCCTCGCTGACATCAATCATGTTAAACTTGTACTAAAAGTCTACTGCAATGCCTCTGAGCCAAAAAGTCCTATCAGTTTAATCAATGCTATTTAAAATACAACTGCAGCAGCACTTTTAAAAATTAGAAAAGCAATTTGGATGCCAAGCTTGCGTTTAGAGATCCAAATTCGAAAGTGCCTTAAGGTAATGCAATAATAAAGGATAATAATGCAAGTATAGCATTAGGAGAAGTGTATTTTTACTTACGTGGCACTGTTACCCCGTAATGCTGGGTGTCACTGATCAGCAATTTCCGTTTAAGTTCATTCAGTCCAACCCCTACAGGACCTGAAAGAAAAAAATAGTGCTGTTTCCCAGCAGCCAGTTCTCTCTCGTCTTCAGTTACAAATACTCTCCACGATAAGACTATGCAGCATATAGCTATAATATACAGTGTCTTTTAATCGGAGTCATTTGGAAACGCCCACGGTTCTAGCCTCTCCTAGAATATACAGCGATGACAAATTTCAGGGGATGTGACTGGCAGTTACTCTGCTCTGACTTTACAATGGAGGAAAAACCAGAGAAAGAGTTGACAGCATAGCTAACTCTCTTTTCTACAGCAAACTACCCTCAGTACGCACCTATCTCCATCCCCACCCCTACTACTGACCCCTGCACCCTAACCTGCGGCTTTCCAGCACAAAAACTGGTTTCGCTACTCATTTTGCCAGAATATCCCAACTTGCACACTAGAGTACTCCAGCTGGCATGCAAAAAGTCCCCTCAAAGCCTCTGCTCTCCATGTGTCACCATGGCCTTTTCCTCGCTCCCTCCAGCTGTTGTATTCCTCGTCTGCACCAGATTCCCCTGAGGAGCATTGGTCCCACCTTCTCCCCACAGTGCCCTGGGAGCACTGTGCTCCTTCCAGCCCCAGCTGCAGGCAGGAATACTGGCCTCTGGCTGGCTGTAGCTGTCACTGTCTACCTTTAGACTGGGCAGGGTGGCATCACATGGTGAGAGGAAAGAAGGGCAGCACTCCCCAGGTCACAACCTGTTTGGGATGTTTCGGTTTCTTTCTTTGTTGTTGATTTTCTTTTAGACTATGCTTTTCTCCTGCCTGCTGCCTAAACTGGTCCAAAGCAAATGTTTCCTTTGTCATGCAGCTGTCAAACAGAGACCACACTTGGAAAGAGGAGGCAGGAAAAAACGAAGACTGTATGGAATTTTGCAATGAAAGGCCTCCATTTCCTCCACCTCCACTTGAGTTCTGCTGTTCTAGAAGCTACTGAGCTCATTCCTCTCGACTTCTGCATTCTTAGCCATTTGCCATTGGTGCTTTAGGTCTCCGTGCAGTGTCAAAGGCTCCATGGGCAACCACTGCCAGCCTCCAAGAGCCCTTCAAGCAGGGGTCCAGCCTGCCTGGCCCCTTTCACGCTCAGCTTTGCATGCTCCTGTGTTTCTGACGGTGCAGTGGCTTTGTTTCTGCAGAGCCAGGTCAACAGCAGAATGCAGAGGAGAGTGAGTCATGGGAACTATACCCCAAATAATACAAGGATAGTATGTGTGGTTTTAAGGAAAATTCTTGCTTTTCTGGTAAAAGCAGAACATTTATTCATGGAGTGCTTCTTAACAGAGACATTTTAGACATTAGAAATACAAAACTTAACAAACATTTTAATGAATTAGAGATATAGTGGTTAATTACTAGTTATAAGTCAAAAAGCAATGGCTCATGCTTAAGCATCCTAAGGTGCCTATTTGTAAAAATTACTATCCACCCTGTCTGACGTCACAAACATAATGATGGAAAGCAAATGCTTGCTACTTTGCTGCTACCCTCAGACTATGGTCTCTCTGTAAAATCTTAAAGAGTTTCTGCATTTATAATTTTTATATGTTTACATAAGTTAAACACACAACTACATTTCAAGTTCCATCTCTGACCTCCCTGTAAATTAATCTATCAGTACGTATAAATATTTATTTAATATGGTGTACAGCAGCCTCTACTGGTACATGTCTGCAGAGGAAAGCAATGTGTTTTGTAGATAATGGGATTACTTCTGTTCTTATTTTTAAAGAAAAACATTCTTCCTTTTTTAATAGTTTAGCTATTTAAGGCAAATATGGATTTTTATAGGAAAAGTAATTAAAATTCTCAATACGTCCTAGCAAAGTAGAATGAAACAAGTGGCATTCAAATTAAAAGAAAAAAATCATCGTATTCCTTTCAAGAAAAATAGCTTTCCCATCAAATCTACATAAATATTATTTCCTTAGCCTACATGCTGTCAAATCAACAATATGCTTTTAGCTCTCTTTATATATAAAGAATCCAGGCTTTGCTTCCTGTGACAGATGCTTCGGAAACTTAGATCAAATCTGTTTCCAGACCATAACCCTGCTACTACTTTCTCTTGTCTTCCAGATTATCATTTAAAAATCATGTTTAAACTTAACTACCGAAAGGTGTTGATTCTTTTTCAGTGCTCTCCTCACAACAGTTCTCATAACTGCAGCATATGGATGCTGAAGGCTGATTTCTCATTAGCAATGCCATCTATCATGCTCATTTTCACACTACATTTCCCAAGTGTAATGTACATTTTTATTCTGAATATTCTTTTCATTCATTTTGATGCAGCAGAGACAGATGCCAGTTTCTAATAATTATGAATCTGAACACAATTTGAACTCAAAAAGAAAACAAAGCAACAGGATTGAAAAGGACAATGCAGATTCTTACAGTAAAATGCCAAGCATGTGGGATCCATGACTGTGGCATAGATTTGGTTTACTATAAATTGCCCCAGGCATCGGTATTTACAATTACGTTGACAGACAGAGTATTCTGTTTGGTTTTTTAAAGGAACATTTATGTAGTTTGCCACTGTTAACTCACGTAAGCTAATGGCTGAATCCTGCACAAACGGACTGTAGTGCCTACCTTACTTTACTGAGGGATACCTGCAGAATTAAACCACCAATAATTAAACTCGCATTGAATTTTGTTCCATTCAGACACGTCTGAAGAAAACTGAAAAAAGTTTGATGTAAGTTCAGGTCTTGGGAAGGTAAACCCAACCAGCTGTTCTTCACCCATAGATACATACTGAGCTCCTAGAAGTTGCTTTGCAACAACAACAAAAAAAAAAAGAAAAAAAGTGTTCTTTCAGAAAAGATTTTGGGAGTCATGTGACAACATCCCTGCTGGGATCATAAAGACCCTGTAGAAAACATGCCTTTGACCAAGGTTCTGTGGCTCAGTTACTAGTACGACTGATGACTATAATGCAATGACTGCACACGCATGTCCAACTGCAGCTCAGTGAGATATGTGGTGGGAAAACAGAACCTCAGTTTTTTGTGTTACAGTAAATTATAACTAGCAGAGGGAGTGTTCTTCAAGACTTGCTGTTTGCTGAAGCAGGATCAGTGAGTTCACACTGGTGTTCTCACGGGCAAGGCTAACACATCTTACGTATTCATTCCCAAGCCATGCTGACCTACCCGTGCCTTAAACCAGGAAGGTTTAATGAAGATTGCAACTCGAGGTCTCTTCATTGTCCAGATAGTTTTCCCAAAGTAGTATGGCTGTGGCAGATCATTTTACTGCAGCTCTATTAAGTCTCTGCAAGACTCTACTGAATACATGTCAAAGGTAAGTCAGGAGATGTGGAGAAATAGGACCCACTTCCATTTCATCCTCCCCTGCTCTGAAGACAGACCTGGCCTCCACATAGCTCATTCGTGATAAAACTAGAGGTGATTTTTTTAAAAAAAATGTAAGCAATATAACAATGGGGAACTTTTCCAGTCCCAGATTCCTTTTCTTCGCAGTGGTGACCAGAAGGACACCTCTGTGGGGAGTAATGACAGCCTAATTCAGAGACAGAGAGACTTTTCTGGCTGTGTCACACACCAATATTAACTGCTCCTTCGTGGTTACACACCTCCGGTCCTTCCTTCCACCACAGCCCACTTAGGACAGATACATTATTATGGGTGGCAACAGCACCTGAAAGACTTTGCATGCCTCTGGTGATAACACTGTGTGCACATAACTGGGAAACACATGCTCGTGGATCGTCACCGATGACCCTGCTTTATACTAGCACTGCCCCTTCAGAAAGCTCTGACTTAGCTGAAACTACGCCATGTAAATTTATGGTATGCAGCATAACCATCCTGACTCTCCGGAAACAAGATTTTTGCTAGTTTGGCCCCCAAAAATTAGCAAAGCAGAAGCCTTTATGATCAGGCCTTTTTCCTGTGTCTAAATAATACGTTTCATATTAAAACATTCTGCCTTTGCCTGATAGGGCTGCAAGGTATCATGCTAAGAATGCAGGCACTATTTGTCAAGGATTTGTTGGCAGACTGTAAACAGGAAGTCACCAGAAGATGACTCGTGACATCATACTGGATAATTTTGTTTTTAGCAGACTCATGACATTTGCAACAAATAAAAACACAGCAGAAGCATCTGCATCATTACTGCCTCAGATGATCTGTTATTTTAGCCCCAAGGATATGCAGGACTTTATTCATGAACCTGCATTTGCAGACAAGGTAAAATCTTGACAAACTAATACATCTAGCTGAACCTGAAACTAGCATATATCACACCATGGGTGCTAAAAACTACTCTGTGTGCAATTTTCATTCTGTAAATTAGACAAGACCAATTTAAAATGAAGCCAACAGAAATTTCTATTTCAAAGTTGCTAAACTCTCTCCCCCTAAAAAAGGGAAAAACCAAAACTAAAACACCCTGCCAGCAGTAATACATTTAGGCCCAGCATAACACAACAGACATTTAGTGTCCCCACCAATTACAGCTATAAATTAATTACCTGTCCCTTTGTTTTTAGTATAATATATTTGATGGATTATATTGAATGCTGCTACTATTTAAAAACTTTTAAAATGTGTTTGTTTCTACTATACCTGTATTGCTTAGCCCTGCCGGTTTTTCCGTATTTTGCCCAAGATATTTTTATGGTATTGGCCAGACTTAAGCTGCTCTTAATATTCAGAGAAAAACATTAGAATTACTGAAGCCTACAATAAATTTCT
>NW_010410523.1:16432-38216 GCF_000710305.1 Buceros rhinoceros silvestris | reverse complement strand
ACCGCTGTTGTTACTGAAAAAGCACACTTTATCCATTTGATTTATTACCACAAAAATCAAATGAAACTTCTAGGTATTCCTTAGATCAGACACGCGCAATTTGTTATTAAAAGTCTACTTATCACACTTTAGCACTGCGCTCTGTTGATGTAACTATAAAATCAACTCAGCCATATTATTACTTGTTGTACATAGCCCACAATCTCACAGTGATCACACTATAGTAGGTGGCTGAATTTTAGTGCTGGAGAGTGACAAAACTGTTTATTAAAAACTAAATTTAATGTTCTCTTGGATATGAGCGATATAAAAACACAGCTACTCAACTGTTTACTCAACAGTTCATAACAGTCCCAGATAGAGGGTCATATTTCTCTGCTCTGCTGCTTTCAGAACGGAGGAAACTTTACTAATGAAGCATCTATGCGCTACTGTAAGATAATTGCTAATAAGCAATGAGGCATTACTCATTGGTAGGAATGTTTACTCATTACTCATTGGTACTCCAATAGTTTCCTTTAACAAATTTAAGATAATGTACTTTCTCTTTTTTTGGGAGATGGAAGCAATGCATTTTGACAGATTATAGAAGAACAGATACGGACAGTTACAAAGTCCTGCATCTGGGATAGACTAAGCACCACAGCAGTACAGGCTGGGGACTGACTGGCTGTGGAGCAGCCTGGATGAAAAGGGCCTGCAGGTCCAGGTGGGCAGGGAGCTGATCATGAGCCCACGGCACACACTGGCAGCAATGAAGGCTAACAGAAGACTGTGCTGCATCAGCAACAGCCTATCCTGTAGACGGAGGGAAATGATTCCTCCCCTTTACTCAGCACTTGTTAGACCCTGTGAGGAATGCTCTGTCCATAACCGGCCCTGCAACTACAACAAATATGTTGATTAACTGGAGCAAAGCCAGCAGAGGGCTTCCAAGATGCTGAAGCATGTGACCTGTGAGGAGAGGCTGAGGGAACTGGCCTTGTCTAGCTTGGAGAAGAGATGTCTTCAGGGAGACCCATCAGCACCCTTCTGATACCTGCTGAGAGGATGAAGGCCACCTCTCTACTGAGGTGTGAGGTGGGAAGACAAGAGAACACATGGTGGGAAGACAGGTTCCTGAAGTTGCTGCCATCAGCAATGTGCTCAGAATTCAGCGTTAACCCTGCTGAGTGGGAGGGTGGATGAGGTGACCCCTGACATCCATTCCACTCTAAATGATTTTGTGGTAACCATTGTGCTAATCAGCAGTCCTCTGTTTTACCAGGTCAAAAATAAAGAAAAAAACTTACCAACCAGAACTACAAGCCTGTATTTGTCATTAGGTTGCCGCCTATATTTTGCAACTTCTTCATATGTTGGGATATCTGCTGTATCATACTGATCACTCTTCTTGCACTCGTACATAGATTTGTTTGTTTTTTTGTCTTTTCTGCTAAGACGAAAGCTTCTTCTAAACCCAGCTGCAATAAGAACAGGATTTTTTTCAAAGTGAGCAAGTAGGCCTTCTCGAAATATTTGAAAACAGTCTCTTCCAAATGTTCGAGGATTCGTGCATGGAATAAAACATGTATTGTATGTTCAATAAGCAAGGTCATTAGAATGATATTTTCCCCGCAGTTTTAAACTGTATGAGGTGCCTATTTAAACTGTAAAATCGAGATTACCAATAAAATCATAACAGTTGTGACAACAAACTGTAAAACATAATAAGTTGTTGACATATTTAGATAATTTTAATAGCTTAAACATTAGCATATATACACAAGGAAACTCATGCAGTCTGGACTCTCATAACACACACTTAATGCATTTCTGTTAAATGTCCATGGCACACAGACATCAAATACAGTATATGGTAGAAACACATCTGTTGGTTGAAAGTGTTAATGAGAATTAACTCCTTGAACAATTGTTTCGTGCTTAGCTACATGCTGATAGTACAAAATAAGTGCAAAAACCCAAACAGTGTTAGTTAAATTCCAAAATGTTATGAAACATCTTAGAAAATACAGTACCCATATTAAAAGTTAATACTCCTATTAAATTTGCGTTTACGATTGCATCACCAGGGTGACATCTACAGTGCCTACCTACAAGACCAGACATTTCACATAGCTTTTAAGTACTACCAAAGGAGATAATCACAGGCATTTTCAAGCAGAACAGCACAAAAAGAACATTCTGTGCTATATGTTAAAAAGTAATTTACTCCTCTGTTAATGATTACAGTTTTTCAAATGACTCCTTTACATTCCATTATATTACATTTTACTGGTATCTCTATGGCACCACTTTTGTTCTAGAAGGAACTACAAAGAAGAACTGCAACGCTCATTTCATTATTTAGGGGTAAGAAAGTAAAATACAAACTACACTTTAAATACTGGAAAAATTCCAATCTCTTTCCCCACCCCCCAGAGTATTTCACAGGACAGTAAACGTGCAAACTTTTGGCAACCCTGGATTTTTTAGCAATGTGTTTTCATAAACTTGTAATAGCACTTATGTTTAGGTGCTTGAGAAGTAACCATATTACAATTTTTTTCTTCAAAGGTAGTATCTGGCAAACTCAAGTCTCAGTTCTGCAAATATTTAGAACCAGATCTGAAGCAAAATCCTTCAAGGCTTAGTTACAGGCTTAGCATTTTGCACGCACACACATTTCCACTTAGCATAAATCTTTGCAGAATCTGGATCACAGAGGATGTTAAAAAGTTATTTTATTGATGTGAGCCCCTGTACCTATCGGAATCTGCAACACGTGGATACACACAAAAAGGGAAGAAAAATTTCTTTTACAGTGATGTCCACCTATTCATATTCAAAATATGAACAAGTAGAATGAAAATCGATGAAAAGGGAGAAGTGCTGGCATCTCCAGAAAAGGCTGATGAAATTTTTAAGAGCTACAGCATTGTCTACACTGAGAAAGACATGAGCCAAGAAAAAGGGACCAAAATATGATGTATGAAAATATAATGAAATAAAGTGAGTGATATTATTTTATTATTTAAAGAACTCTAACACTGAAGTGACTGCAGCCAGAAGAGCCCTGTTGGAGTGCTGACAGCTGTAAGCTTATATACCAAAGAGAGGACCTGGATGATCTTGTCTGCCCTAGGGTGAAGTCCATCATGACACAAGAATGTTTTCTTGCTACCTAACTACACCTAACTGTATAGGATATAAAGAAAAGTTTAAAGTAACATTAGGAATACAGACACATGAAAGGACTTACAACTTTCCTGATGCCTTATCTAAAAGGCTCCAGGTTAAAAAAAAACAAACCCAAACAGTTGCCCTAAAAAGCAAGCTGAATTTTTTTCTGAATTTTCTGAATAATCATTTTCTGCTGGGGGGGGATGGGGGGGTGGGTAAGAGGAATAATTATTCACTATTCACCACTAAGCAGTTTAAAGAGTCACAAAACTCGAAATCCACATATCTGGGAAAAGTACAAAGTAAGGGCAGCAATCAAATGCAGCTAAACCAATCATCTCCATTCCAGTTTGGTGTCAACCTTACAAAGACCAAGAGCTCTGTGCCACCAAGTAGCCGCCTTGGAGCACCACTACCAACAGCTTCTTAACCTTGGCTTGTATGTTTATCTGCAGAATCTTTAGGGAAAATATTCTTTCTGCAAAATCTTCGTACCTATTCAATCTCTGCTGTTAGGTTTTAGTAAGACCATTTGTAACCTGTTCCTCTTTTATGCGTCCACTTTATTCAGATTTCACCACCAAGCTACCAGGTTGTGGGTTACGTTAAGAATTTTCACTCCTCTCTTAAAAGAGAAAAAAAAATTCTTATTTTTTTAATCAAAAAGGAGAAAATCTTTCAGTGCTGTCTTCAGGCTGATTTGTCGCTTGTCACTTTTACAGGCTGCATATAAAGCATCACAAAAATTCATGTGATACGGTTCCACTGCTAACATGGATTTCCTTGACTAAAACATTTCATATTTCTGTGACTGAAACTCACCGAGAAAATGAAAATTGTCCTGTATATTAAGAAGGCTCAACAAGAAGTTCAACAAGAACTAGGACGTGGACATTACAGAAAAGCTATTACATTAATTAAAAAGAACAAACACGTGAGCCAGAAATAACGAAGCACATTTCCAGCATGGCTGATTTCTCTGCTCTGTAAAACTACTGAATACTAAAAAGCCTGTGATGTACTGATTGCTTTGCCACTTAAAGAATATTGTCAATTTGAAAGTTGTTTGGACTGTTCCTCAAAACCCATCTGTATAGCCCTATACAGAAACCCAAGAAAGCTTGCTTTAAGCGGCTTTCAAAATCAAGGAAACCATACAACTGGAGAGGAAGGATGATACCATTTCAAATATATCCAACATTATATGTCCTCACATATGTGGTTCAACTTTACTGTGACCTTCAGAAGCTACTTTATAAAGAACCATATTTTCTATTGAACTCTACATTTATAATTGCATTATATGATAGGCAGCTATGACTGTGCAAAAAGATTAAGCTGAACTGAAACAACATTGTGCTTGCAACGAATAAAAACATTTATGAAACAAGCAAAAAAGTATTCTGCTAATGTTTGCATATTTTAAAGTTTAGGAAAGGTGAAAAACAGACTTCAAATATTTAAAATAACAATAGAGCATTATTAAAAATACAGTAAAAATCACTACGGAAACCCAAAATGAATACTGATATGCAACAGAAAAATTAAGTTTCTATAAAAAGATTAAGCTTAGAAGTAAATTCCTATAAAGAACAAAGGGAAAAAGCATTGCCTGCCCAGATAATAAAAACCTTGATGAATATGAAAGGAGCTGCAGGCTACACTGTCTGAGGAATATGGATATCAGCAGAGATTAACCTTAGTTGCCAAGTATGCAGACTATAAAATAAAAGGGAAAAATTCTGTCACTAAAGCAACATAAACTTCTGAACGTTGAGAAGGCTGCACTGGGTTCAGCTACATGACTAGAAGCTTACTGAACATGTAAACCCATAAACTACTGCTGGAATGTAACAGCTTTGGTGTAATATGAACAGCCTCTGTAAAGAAAATATGAAGAACACATGTTCTCAAACTAAAGATGTCTCCAAACCTAGTAACACTTCTCAACATGAAATAAAAATCAAAATCACTACTAATAAACTTCATCAAGGCCCAACAACAATCCAAGAGAAACTACTTATACAAGTAAGTTTTCAATCTCTAAGAATGGAAAAAAAAAAACCAACCAAAAAACAAAAAACCTAGAGGAAAAGTGTGATTATTCTTTTAACCACTAGCAATCTGCATTTGGTCATCTCAGAACAACATCCTTACATTTACACAGAGAAATCCACTTGGACCTTATACAGAAATCCAAACTGAAAACAGGCAAAGCATGAACCTGTCACCCTTAAAATATTTTAAAAGGATGCTGATGCAAAAAGCTGTGCTTATTTACATTTAATGATATATTTCTAAAGGAGAAGTGAACGAAAGATTGTTGTGCAATGTGTGAATTTAAATACAAATGTACTCATGAAAGCAGAAAGTTAATTTCTGAAATTCAGAGGAATTACACTAACATGAAATATTATAATTTAAATTCACCTACGCTTCATAAATTTACCAGTAAGGTTCCAGAGCGCTATAAAGCACTCACACATGCTTTTGTTCATTTTTATTCATTAAAAGAAGTGCTTAAGCATGTGTTTAAATTATGCATATTCTTCACTGAATTTAGCCTAATCTTACATAATTCAGAGTGAACAAATGCTGTTTAATTGTAAATACATTCACAAGTACTTTTTGTATTCATGTCACCAGCAAAAGTAAATTTGCTGCTACGGTCATTATCTAGGTTTGTATGAACACAACATTTTAGTTGATATTTCAGGATCTTTTTTATACTGGCTTGTATACTGAGTATTTCTGTAGTTACACAGGAACTGCACAAACACAGAGCAGACTCCGTACTCTGCTTGCTTCTGGACTGATTCCCAGCTTGCACATTTAGACAGGGTCAATAAAAATTTAGATTATGTCTGGATTTTTAAGAGAAAATTGAGAATATTAAACAGATGCTATTCATCTATATTTACTGTATGTTCATAAAGATTCAAGTAATGTGACTAGAATTTAAGCTTGGCAAAGGGAAACTCCTAATGTTCTCCCCAGCAATTCCTCAGGAAATTACGGCAGAAACACACAACACTATACTGTAACTTAAATATTGGAATTTGGTGAAAAATAATGACATTTATCTGAGTCACTTTAGAGGAGACGATTAAAAATGAATAGTAGCATAACCTTGTACATAAAAGATCTGACCCCAAATGGTACAGACATTCTGCTTTCTGAAAGCTGCCTCTTCTGCTCTTCGTGACCACCTCATGTCTGTCTAAAGCACATATTCTTTCAGAGATGGTCAGATGTTCACAGATTATCCTGTGTCACAGAGAGAAACAACAACAAATACAGAGCCCTAAACACACAGCGAGACATAAAATCATCTGAAAATTCATTAAGTGATATGAGAATTCTTGGAGTTCACTTGACGTGATAACACACTCTCAAAAGTAACACAAAGCATGACTTACTCTTTTTGGTTTCAGGAAGTAACTGGTGTATATATACTTTGAAAACTGATTCTAGAACTTAAATACACAAATTATTTACCATACTTCAACTTACCTGATACTAACTCTGTATGCATGAATACATACAAGGTGGCACAGGTCAACTCCTCCCCAGTGGTTAAGCTACTTCAGACTACCTTGCTCTTGTAACAGGTTACAACATAAAGCCAGGCAGTTATGCAGGTGTCATGAAGACATCCTGAACTAGCTGGTGTGACTCAAGCCCTTTGGTGCCATAAATGTCTATCATCTTTTGAGAACATGCACATTCAGAAAAATTGAGATGTTCAGGATTCACTTCAAAAAGCAATACTGCAAAACACAGATGGACATTCAGAATAAGCTGTTTTCAAAAAACAGACATTTGTCTTCCCACTCCCAAAAAGCAACAGGCAGGGAAAAAATTATTTTTGAAGGCCTTCACTACCCTTGAGGTTGAAGGAATATATGACTCAGAGCAGTGGAAAAGAAAGAGGGCTCTTCTAAGCAGGAAGGTGGACTGCAGTAGTTAGATATGGTATTTGCTCTCATGTAGGTAAGAGTTCTGTGTCCTCCCTGCAGATGGTCAGCAAGTTTTGTTCAAATTATTACCCTTTAGCCAGTGGCATTTGTCCAGCCCAGAAAGTTATTTCACAGCAGTTTGTTCCTTGAGAAAACACATCTAAGAAATAATTTAGGAGAAAAGCAACTCTAAATGTGTCTGAATAGGATTAGGCTCCTAATGGTTTGTGAATCAGAAAGACACGGGAGTGCATGAGAAAATCTGTGTTACAAATCACTGTGAGCTGCTACCATATGCAAAAGTGCAACATCGACCTTCAAAAGCCTACCTGCTTGATCTTAGGATAATTTTTAATGAATGATTCTTAGTGAAGAGTTCCAAAGAACCCGTAATTTCTAAACCAAATACCTAATTATTCACAACCAGTGAATATACTTGTGTCCTTACCCCAAAATTAGTCCTAACCTTTGGCTAGTCTTTGTCTCCCCGTTGTTCTGTCTTCTGTCTCTCCTCTCCGACATCCTAATTCCAACAGCACAGACCCAGCATATGAGAAGACTGAAGGTACCATCTCTGGACGGATGGCAGCACTCCACTGTGTGAAAACTCTCAAGAGATAAACCATTGCCTGCACTGTATAATAGTTCTCCAACAATTTTTTGTGAAGTTTTGCCTAAGTAAACTACACCCCATTTTGAATTGTTATTCTTTGCATCTGGGATAACAGTTAGACTCTTCCTCAAGACACCTCCTTCCTAGACGACTGAGCCATTTTTGAAACTGTAGACGAAAATGTTTTTAACTGAAAAGGCTACGGCACCAAAAAAAAATAAAAAAGAAAAAAAAGATGGATTCTGTTTTTCCACCTTCTTTCTCAAATAAAGCAGCAGCCCACTAAGATCTGATTGCAAAACTGTGACAGTCTCATCTTGAAAATTCAGGCAATCTGTATTTGCAAACAGAAAGATTCAGGTGGGGGGGAAGGGTGGGGAAATGTGTTTTCTGTCTCAAAGAGATTATTTGATAAGGAAAATGCAGTTCACCTGGAATCACGTCCAAAGTATCATCTTCCAAACACACTTCGATCTCTCAGTACAATTACAATTCAACATTAATTTAGTTGATTAACTAGCAAAGGCAAGAAGTTTATTTTCAGCATAATCAGATGAACCTAGATCCACAAATACGTGATGAAATTATACCACACTAAGGTTTTGGAAAAACTTTAAAGTTCTTTCAGTATATAGTTTGTATGTTCCTGATGCCGTTTACATACACCACGTTTAAAAACAGTATAGTGCAACATGAAAACCATCTCCAGTTTACAGTACTGGTCTAGGGTTTTTCAGTGAGCCCAGTGGATTGGGTGTACTAAAGCACTTCAACAAGTTTCTTCTCGTTCCTCTTGGAGTAGGAGGATGAAAGCCTTGGGAAAAGGGCTAGTTGCCACAAAATCTGCTCCAGCCAGGCTTCAGCTGGCAGAAATTCTGGACAGTTTCAATGAAAATATTTTTACATAGCTTTTAAAATGGCACAAATTAAAAAGTTGAAACGTATCATGGAACATTCACCTTTTTTAAATGTTACTTTTGTTTGAAATTTGGAATCTTGACGCTGAAGCCAAAAGACTACATCCCCTCCCCTTCCACCCTCCCTGCAATGATACATTGAGCTCAGACTAGCTTTACAGCTAAATTTAGGCTACTGAGTTATTATGACTTATTTTATTTTGTAACGTGGAAAAAAACCTGGTGCCTGCAAATTTTCTTTGTTCTCTCACTGAATTCTCCCCAAATTGTTAGATAGACCTACAAAGAAAGGAGGTGTAAGCAAAACTTGGATAAAACCTTGAAAGTGCATCTTTAAAGCATGACAAACTTTTCATATACAGTAATGCTTTTGTTCCATTAAACACATCGCTTATTTAAGGTCCTATAAAAGTCAATATTTTTCCCAAATGTATATATATTTTTATTTTGATTTAAAAATCAAACCAGTATCTTAGTAGCTTGTTTAACCAGAAGAAGGCATACACTACATAAATCCTTTATGTCAAATCCAATGAGCCATTTTTAAAACCTTAATGTGCATGCTTTTCTCATGCAGAGTAAGGACATTTGTATGCAGATTACCCCCAAAAGCAAAGTGCACACAGTAGTTCCAGCGAAAAGAAGCTGAAAGAAAGGAATAAATTGTCTTTTGTAACCAATTGCTCACCTAGATAGGATCCACTGTTGTAACCACCATATTCAGCATCTTCTGGACGAAGGGTAAAAGCATACAGAATAAGAGCCAAGAAATAAAGCAGAATAGTTAGAAGCCCAGCAAAAAATACAGAAGAAATTACTTTAAAAATGACAACTGTACCAAGCATAGCATTAAAAAGCCTTCAATAAGCCATTTTCTCAAAAACAGAAAGCAACATTTATTGTTTTATATTTCAGCTGGAGATATTACGGAATTTTGCAGCATGCACACTGATCTTTTTACACTTCCAAGCAAAACTTGTGATGACAGCAAACATTCTATAAAGAATTCTAACACTGTATTATTCACACTTCATCAGCTAATAGAAAATATGATGCCACTTAAAAGAAAGCAAAACATATTTGATGTAAATCAAGCTTTTTTTGTAAATTATACATTATCAGACTTTAGCTTAAGTTTTGGCTCACTGGATTAGACAGAAAGGTTTGTGATCAAAAACACATCCTCTCATTTGATATAAAATATCTATAATGTATATTTTTACATGCCAGAGGCCCTTTGATCAAAAATATGAGCTACAATTTCTAATGCCTTTATAAACAAAGGCCTCAAGTTAAAAAAAAGAATACAAGAGATCAGCTGCTATTACTTTAACATATGCTGCAAGCAAAACAGTAACTGGCTACACTCAGAGGGAAAACGGTAAAGATGATACTAAATGGATGAACTTTCTCCCATCTCAGAGAAATACTTCGTCAGTATTAATTAGAAATGGAAGATCTCTCGCTGCCATGTAATTAAGCCAGAACGAGCTCTTTCCATCCCAGCCCACCCAAGTTTTGCTAATATTATTTTATGATACTACTTTTCTCTACATATGTTGCAGAAGTTCAAGAGAGACAAAGCAGTTTAACACAATAGTTCAAATTACTGATCTTTACATGAAGCAACTAGGATTATTCTGGTATTTTTATCTACTTTAAAAGACGATTTGGTACTTGGTGAGAATATAAAAGCATTATACGTATAACATCTCTTAGAAATGCTGGACTAAATTTAATTCTAAACACATGTTCTCAAAATAAGATTATTGGACTATGCAGGGAAACTTTTGTACATGTACCTTCAATTTCCTCTGAGAAGCACAAAGGAAAAATCAGAAAGGAAATCGTTAAATTGAGTGAAAACATAACTTAAGAAAGAGAAGTTAAATTGAAGAAGAAAAATGCACCTACCACACTCAACTGCTTCCTCATCTTAGAACAGCCAAAAAAACAAAGTATTATTGTTTAATACTTCAAAAATAGAAAAAAATTAGCTATGTGAACTACTATAAAATCCTCTTGATAACACCTATTATATTGATATACCAACATACCAGCACTGTGTTTAACTACATTCAGTTAGAAAATAACCTAAAAAACTGAAATATTATGTGAACTTTAAATTTCCCGTATGAGATTCTTCCACTATTTATTTGGTAGCAATGACCTTACAATCCTCCAGTTGTCATGGAAGAGCTCTTTGGTATTAAATGCAAAGTTTGTTAATTCAGTTTAATCAGTCTTAACCTAGAATTTTGAAGAAACACTACTATGAACATGGTCTCAGTATTTTTATGCACGTAAACAGCTGCTACTGCCTGCAGAGGGGGGGTTTTGAGAGGTTTTTTTAAACATCTATAGTTGTAGCTGAAAAAATGCTGAAAGAGTTTATATTATCTTGCCATTTTTTCTCTTACGCTAATGTAATAGATCTACTTAGGGCTTTCTGCTTACCTACAGGAAGTCAATACATTTCTGCCTCCTTTATAGTGGAAAACATACATTTTTACAAATGTATGATGATATCATCTTTGGGCTTTTACAGAAAAGCAAAATAAATTTCATGAATATTTGTTCACAAAGATATTACATACTAAGGCCTAGATTTATAGAGAGACTTTGCAATCTACATCTAAATCAAATTTCCTTTGGAATCTGGATAAATTTGCCTAAAATGTAAATATCTCAAGGAGTTTCCATGAAGCAAGTCTTTCCTCAGAATGCGAAAAAAATACCCAAGAGCTATTTTACAATCTTTCATGTGTAACTGATGTACCAAACAAAGGCTAGGTCAAACATCTCCTGCCTATCCGACTACACGGAAGCGTTGCTCCCATTTAATGTCATGACACGGATGCAAGTCTTTTCAGCCAGGGGAAGAACACTGTTTTGCAGAATCATTTCTTGGCACCTTTCTTCTTCAGGACTTGTTTTAAAATATTAATTTTAAAGACTTCTCTGAATCCATTTAAAGCTTATTACTACACTCGAGGTAACCATACGGTGTTAGTAGTCTGGAAAGTCTTCTAAGGTGAAGCAATGTTTGGTTGACCACATCTGGTGCCTTCAAAGAGTGCCAACAGTTTTGTGAGTTGAGGGTAAAAGTGTTGGCTCCTTTTTCCTCTCCCGACCTTAAACACTCCGGTCTCTTGAAGTGACAAATGCCCTAAATCTGGACCTAGGATGGCAGGCTGGCTTCCAGGTACTATTTCTTTCTCCTTCTCTGGGCTGAGAGACCTCTTACACTTCCTGATATGCATGACAAGCTTTTCTGTATTTCCATTTCCATGACTTTCAACGGGCTGCGATGTATTTCCTGGAAACAAGTCACTAACGCTCAAATCAAGTTCAAATCTAAAAAGCCTCCTGAATTCAAAGTTATTTGATTTAACTAGTGACTGTGCATTTTAAAATATACTGTTTGGTATTCTATCATTGGAAACAGACAAGTCCTCATTTATGAATATGAAAGACTCGACCAGGAGAAGAAGAGGTCTGTATGTACATACAGGTATGGTGTCACTCAACACTGACCACTGCAGGCCTGCAAAGAAGACCTGCAAGTGTGGGAGATGGTGGAGAAAACAGCAGCAGGGCTGAGAGCTGCTGAAGGGAACCCAAGCCTCTTGGCTACTCCTGCTAGGAAAGGGAATAGTCTTATCCATAAAAAAAAAAAAAAAATGTTAGGATTCCTAAGTGAGTCAGTTGATCACAGAGAGCACAAGCCAAAAACTCTACAAGTTGAGGTTTAATGCTGAGATAAAAGTTAAGTACTTTTTGTATTTTGTAAAAAATCTTCCTTCTTACTACTGCTCTTGGTTTCTTGGGCAACTCCTAAGGTTGAAGGTAACAGTCTATAATGAAAAGATGTGCGAAATAAGTGTGTCTTCACAGCTTAATGCAGCTATGAAACAGTCATCCACATGTAGCTCCCAATTTGAACTTTACCAGGAATTTTAGCAGGGTTACTCACTGTCCCTAGTAAAGCCAAGGCTTATTTGCCAGGGAAATTTGTATTGTGATTCACCACTAACTAATACAGCTTTGTGTTTGAAGCAGCTGTAAGTGTGCAGCAGATATGTGCAGATACATGCCTAAAACTCCAAAGTTTAGAAACATGGAAAATTGGGTTAGATCTCAGGCCAGGATAATTTCACTAAATGGAAAGTGGAATGAGAAAGAAAACAGAGGTGTTTATCTGGAAGGAACAAATAAGAGACTAAAAGAGGACAGAAACTAAAGAGGAGAAAATCTGATGAGAAGTAGGAACATAAAAGTAGTGACAACATGGAAAAAAAATAACCCATAAGGCTACATGGAGCAAATAAAACACTGAAAAAAGAAGAAATACGATCAATTAAATGTAGTGTGGTAAGAAGGGAGAGGAAGCCACAAAAAAAATAATAGTCACAGAACAGGCTTGTGAAACAACAACAAAGCAGTACCAAGACATAAATGGTAAAAAAGAAATAGGAAACACAAGTGCGATGGAAGCTTAGGAAATAGGTGTTTTTATTAATTTTAGAAAGATTTCAGCTGAGCCAGTATGTTAAACCAGAACAATGCAAAACAGTATCACATACACTGTATTTTTTTTTAATCTGTTTTAACTGAAATATACTAAGACTTTGTTTCGGGAGCCTCACCTAAATTATATTACTTATGAAACTCAAAAGCAATGCCACTCCAGGAACTTCCAACAGTCCAGCACCAGATTAAAATTTTTAGCTTTTGCTGACTTTCTTTCAACTATATTTCCATCAAAGAATCTTACTTAAATTTTTCTCAGTCTAAAATTAGATCCAGCAGCTCTGTTCTAGTTTCTTATCACAAGCAAGTTACAACATCACTTAAATTCTATTTCACTCTAGTAAGCAAGAAATTGTGTTGTACAGTGAGTATATTAAAAAATTCTCAATTTCTTAGTGAAAAGCCCCACATAGCAACTGACATTTATACTGCTTTGCAGGTTTTTGTCCTATAGAGTTTTGTAGATTAAATGATACAGATACGTTCATGCTAGAGGAAATTTAAAGTGATGTAATTTAATCCTCTTATAACATCATCAGATAACAGTATCTCTACCAAGACATTTTGAAAAATGAAGAAGGATAGTCTTGCGGTGAAGGAAAGAGCAAGAGTTTGTGAGATCCTTTTCCACTTCTGTCTCATGTGACCTTGACTCAAATGTCATCCAGCTTCAGGTCTCCTTAATTTCTCTGTGGCAGCAGGAAGTTAGTATTTGTATGGAGCAGACACTTCCGAACAAAGATGCTAATGTGCTAATTTAACTCTATAGGTCTGGTTTATTTTTTGGTTTTACTGTAACTACCTGCAGATGGGCACTCAAGTTTCAGATACGAGCACAGAAAAATACTGAGAAGAAAGGCAGAGTTAAGACTGTGCAGCAATTATAACAAGCAAAAGAGTCCTACTATACATTTATTCCAAATGTTTGGTCTTCAAATACAAGTGGTACAAAGCATTCGTTCTTTTAGCCTGTTTAAATTCTTTTGTTGGCAGAACACTATCTTCAATTCACAGGACACTCATCTATGGATAAATTGTGTTACATCTTGTTTGAATGAACACCATTTGGCTGCAGTAAAATGTTTCCTCTTGCTCATATAACACCAATCACATATGGTAAATGAAAATTAAAAGAAAAATGGGTTTTAAGCCCTAGAAAAACTCTGTGATGATGGCTTTGCCACAGTACGTATTTGCATTTAGCAGTAAATATACAGAACAAATGTATTTTCATAGAAAAGACATCTCTGAACAGCTCTATATGTCATATATGCTACATACATACACATATCTATATATAACTATACACACAGGGTGTAGATACACACATACACATATGCATGCACTGCACAAGCTAACAGAAGTTACACTAGCATAAAATATAGAGTTACCAGTCATTTTCATACCAGACACAATACTTATATAACATAAGAATAAACACAGTAACTGCTGTGAAAGCAAAATTATGCTGAAGGAATATAATGTCTTGGCTGATTATTGTAGTCTATAACAACTGCAAAACAGTAAGTTACTTGCTTGCTATTCAAAGATATTGTCTTTTTTTTTTCCCCCCGCAAAAAAGCCCATGTATTCACTGTTTTATCTAAAAATTAAAGCAAGCTACAAATGCAAGAATGACCACAGGGTTTTGGCGATGATTACTGCAGTCAGAGCATGAGTAGTCCTGGTATTCAAGTGGAAAGACTGGGAGCTATTAAACAAACGAATTCTTCCCCGTGCTGAGTCTCACGCCACTCCTAATTAGCCAGCATGCAGTGACAGGAGAACTCACAGAGCCAGCTCTGGCTACAAAGTTGTATGCAAGCTGAAGTGACTTGCTAAAGCCAGGAATACTGTTAAGCATTATTGAGGAACACCAGGTGAGCACGTTTCTGCAGAGCCAGCATTCATTTTGGGCTCACAAGCTCGGACACACCAAAGCTAACCGCATGCAGCCAGACACTCCTCTGCTGTACCTCCCTCTGCATCCCAAAGAGCTCCCTCGCACCCCACGTCAGGTATGCTGCGTGTTCACATCCCATTACGCAAAGGGTTAGTCCTACTTACACAATCTCATGCACCACTATTCCTTTACTTTCATTCCATTTTCCTATTTTCTTTTCTATGCAGCTTTTTCTTCTCATTTTTTCCCCAGTAAAATTTTCTCATAGTATTAATGCACAACACTGCTGTTTTGCTGAAGTCATTGCTGTTAAGTAGAGAAAAATGGTTCAGAGTTTATTATCCCTCCATCATTTCTGCACTAACCCAGAGCCTGGGAAGTAACACTATCAACCTTATCAGCCAGTCAGCACTTCAAACTGTCACTTACTCATGTTTTTAAAACTTATCAAATATTAATGTTGAACTTACTGAGGTTTTCTACCAATAATAACAAAACAAGGCAGGTCAGAGCTCCTATTAGTAATTATTGCATTCCACATTTCAAAAACAAAGCAAATACGATAGTGTTTGATTTAAACAATTTTAAACTGACGTGTAGAGCAAATAGTGACTATAGTAATGCTCTTGCATAATACTGGTTTTGCATATCTAATAATTTTAAAGCTCATGTTCTGTGGAGTTTTGCCTAAAGGGGTTTATGGGCAGCTTTTGTCAATCTGTTGTTCTATTGCCCTTGTTCCAAGACTTTCTCCTTTTCTTCATTCTCAATATGAAATTTCACCTCCCTCCTTTTCTCTTTATTTCTTTATTCCTGCTTTTTTGCTTCTTCCTCTCCATGCAAAACCATCTCTTGTCAGTATAGACTCCACCTATATTATCAGTTTCCTTCAACCCTACCACCAGATACCATCAAAGTATGCACCTTCTCCATTTGCAAATGAAAAAGAGTGATTTCACTTACCTTTCAATATGGTATGTACACTGTTTTGCCCCCTCCTCCAGTGTACACAAGACACGCTAAAGGTTTTTCTCTTTGACTGGTGTAATGTGAGAATGATTCTGTTTTGCCCTTCAAGAAAATGGCTAAATGCTGGGGCAGGTGTGTGTATGTATATTCCACAAAGCTGAAGTATTTACTTGTACTTATATTCACTTTACACATAGACAGAATGAAACGGTTGACTTGGTTATTAAAGTAAAGCTAAGAATTGGCATTTCCATTGTAAAATGAGCCTTTGGATAATTCAGAACTAGGTTGTATTTCTGTTTTTTTCAGCATGAATTATTTGCACCGAAAAAAAAATTCTTTGGAAAGTATCCTCTACTCTCGTTCCTTGATGTGTGTATACATACAAGCATCACTAAAAAAACCCACTTCCATTTTGCTTCCAAATTTATGATACACAAAGACGTGTGAAGATTAACAACTTTACACAACGTGCATTGCTATGCTGGAAAGAGTAAAAAATTCAAAATGGGAAATTGAAAGTAGGCTTCCCAAAAGTAAGCCAATCCAGTTCCTTGCAGGTTTGGAAATATAATTACCAGAGCAAATCCTGATGGACATTAATGTAACCATAAATACAGTTATTTACTATGTTTCAGAGAGGTCTTTTTCTAGAAAAACACAACAGTCCTTCCTAGTTCCAGAACTGGCTTGAGAAGAGAGTCAAAAATACATCAAAGGACTCTTCTCACGTTTTAAATTTTGACAAATTTTTAGCTTAATTTTTGAGTAGAAGGACACTGCACCCTGGAAGCCCACCTAAGAAACCAGAGCTGACTCACATTTTTTGAGTATCCAAGAAAATAGAATATTTCTTCTTGATTCTTCCTATTAAAAACAAAGACATGTTTCTTCCCCATTACAAAACCTGGGATTTGTAGAATGAGTTGGCTGAACACCGCAGGCTGACATCCAGTGGTGCTTACCATGTCTCAAGAAAGCTTTCTAGTGCAACTCCCTGTTCTGTCAGAAAAGGAACTTTTATTAGCAGCTCTGCTGAAGTCAACAGGTCCTTTGTCGTTGGGAAGCTATGAGAATACCAGCTGGGAAATTGTCCTTTCCCTCTAAACTGCTAGGGAAATTCAGGTCATATGATTGGACCGGATCAACTGCAATAGCCAATACACAGCTAGTTCAGAAAGATCTACAGAACATCAATTTCCCCAGACAATTACCCTTCCAAACATTGGAGAACCCTATGTCAAGCTGAGGGTCTGTAGTATGGGATTAAAAACAAATTAGACAAAATCAAGCATTACCAATTCCACCTCCTTACACAGGAACTTATTTAATAAAACTTTAGAGGACAATAATCAGTGGGCCAGACCCCACAAAACAGAAAAGGCTAAAAAAAAAAAAAAAAAAAAAAAAAAAAAAAAAAAAAAAAAAAAAAAAAAAAAAAAAATACAAAACACAGACCCAGCAGCACTTTTCAGTTTTCTGTCCTCTGTGCCACCTTCCCTAAACGTTTCCAATACGGGCAGTATGCTATTTGTTCAGCTAAGCAATTCATGATCTTCCAGCATCTCCAGTTTTGGCAACGTGATCGCTGCGCACAAATACAGACACTGCCTCCACATCTGACAGCTTTACTGCCGTGCTTGGTAACGTGAAAAAGCTGCCTAACTTTAGAAAGATCACAAGGGCACAAAGTTTCCCAGCTTACGTGGAATCTTCTTGAAAAGCCAGGCAAGTGGAAGATTTTCCTGAGATCATCTTGAGCAACACCCTACTCACAACATATTTTCTATAGCTGAATTCTGGTCCTTAAAATGCCTCCTCTATGAAGAATCTGAATTCCCTCCCAGCACTAAAAACACGTTTAGTCTTTGACTGAAGGGATGGACCTCTACTCCGAACAGCGCTTCTCCTCTTCCTATGGAACTCTGCCAGACAGAGCAACAGATTATCCTAAGAAATGGGGAAGAGAGGAAATGACAAACCCACAACGCTCTGCTGTCTGGCCTTGTTCAAGAGGAATCACTGCCTTCTAGACGGTATTTAGCTGAACCTTGCTTTGTTTAAAGTCTAAAACAGAATGGTAACAGGCATACCGCTTGACGCTAAGGCTTTGTCAGGTTTTAAAGGAAAGGAGAGGAAGAGACAAACTCTTCTCCCTTGTTTAAGCTACTTAAGGGAAAGTCTGGAAACAGCAGAGGCAACAATAGTAGACATCGTGCTGTGGGTCTTCTTTAGGTTGCAATTTTTGCAATTCCCAATCAAGATCAGGTGCCTATTTGCAAGGGTGAGATGCATCTTGTAAAACCTTTCACTTCAAGGTCACTAAAAAGATGCAGTCCATTACAAAAGGATTCATGCAGTGTTGCTGCAGCAGCTGATT
The DNA here is from genome assembly GCF_000710305.1 of Buceros rhinoceros silvestris. Classification (NCBI taxonomy): domain Eukaryota; kingdom Metazoa; phylum Chordata; class Aves; order Bucerotiformes; family Bucerotidae; genus Buceros; species Buceros rhinoceros. The sequence goes on along the minus strand of NW_010410523.1, from coordinate 19,780 downwards.
TACCTCTTCAAAAGCACCAGTGCCACCTTAATTGAAGGCTCTTGTTGAGGGTATTATCCAGATTCAAGAACAGTGGACAGAGAGAAATAGCTATACCCTGGGATCAGACACTTTTCCAAAACTGGGGAAGAGCAACTTGACCTAGAACCTAGAAAAACAACAGATTTACTACAAGCTGGAGGAGCTTCTCTTTGCTTCTGAGATCTATGTAAATTAGAAAAGCTATAGTGCAATATATATAGTCTGTTATTGTAATTACAAAGCTAATCACGGTCTTTGGAGTTAACAACAGCATTAGCACGCACAATCAAATAGTGAAATGGAATGAAAGACAGAAAATGCAGATTAATAGAAAACTAACTGTAATTGTCAAATTTCAGAATGCAAAAGCCATAGCAAGAACTTAGGAAAATTGCAACAGAAACTTAGGTGAGAAGTTTTAAAGTTGAAAGCATTTAGTTTTGCACTTACTGTGCCAGCATCCACTGCCATACGTTTGCCATAGTGTCCATACTTTTTGTTTTAATGTTAGAGAATGAAAGATGGTTTGACATTTTAGACTACTTTCTGACTATTTCTAGTTGAATTCACAAACATATTTGTATTTAGGATTTAAATCCTACTGAAGCGCGATAGTTTCTTACACTGTACTCACTTTGTTGTGAGTTTGTACAACTGAAAGAAGTAACAGGTCAAGTAAAATATGCAATAATACTTAAAACAGATGTTGATTTACATTCCAGTGGAAAAAAATATATTTGTTTCAATGTATGGGCTTTCTTAGAGCTTATTTTTCTTATGTTGTAGAACTACTATATTTAAAAGCAGAAACTATTAAGAATTAGTTTGTTTAAATAAACAGTAAGAAGTGATTCTGTGAAAGCCTGTCAAAGAACCGAACATCCTGACTTTTAAAAATCTGTGCTGCTTCATAGGACACAGAAAATCACCAACTATATGGAGGAGAGAAGGGGCAACTGTTCGACCTTTTGTCTCACTGACAATATAAATTTCACTGTATTGATGCAGTCCAAATTATATAAACTGTTGGGCCAATTCTGTACTTTTTCAACAGGAAAATAACACTCTTCAACCTTTGTAAAATTATGTATCAAAACATTAATTGGGCTTGGTGCCTCAAAAACAAAGTCAGAGTTTGGGAAAAATCATTAGCTACTTTTAAAGCCTTTGATTTCAGTTCTTATATTTATTTTCCTAGCGATAAAATGTGATCAAGAAGCTATTGTGCCCAGGAGAAATGCATCCTGTAGTCATAGGGCTGAAAAAAACTGCTGTTTTATAAGGTCAGAGATCTGGAGTATGATTTCTATTCCAGGTTAACAGACTTACATGATTTTCTGTTGGGAATTTTCAGTGGTTGAATCTGCACTTCTGGTCTTCTTAGTGCAAATCTCCTATAAAATGGGAGGTGGTAAGGAAAAGACACAAACTCCTCAGTTTTCACTGCAAGTTTGGGATTAATAAACACTTTAAACACTTAATATCATAAGACTATTGCAAAATATCCAGAAGATTTTATAAGAAATTAACTTGAAACGATGCAATCTGTTCACAATCTAAAAAAATGAAATCCTCAGCCTCAAATTTTTATAAGCTCTCCAAAACCTGCTGCAGTTCTTACTCCTGCATAGTACATCAGTGTGAATACAGAAACTGATGTGTTATTTTCCATGGGTTTTTTTCTTTCAATCTGGATCTGTGTTATCCTATCAGTTTTTGTCATTATTGATTCTAGCCAGACAAATAAGGAAATCCAAAGTATTTCAGCAACAGGTTTCCAAGTTCAGCTGTCTTGCTGCAAATGCAGGTTTATCATACCCATGTAATCTATGAGCATTACACATGACAACTATGCTAACTTAACAACTCAGCAAATAGGTGTCTTCTCTTACAAAAAATAATGGAACATGCTTCTCAGTAGCTCACCTCTCCTGGAAATGCTTTGAAGGGATCAAGCCTGCTCTGGGATTGGCATCACCTTCGTGTTTGGCCTGCCACCAGGTTGCATCGTCCTGGCTCATGATCTGAAGAATATCTCCTTTTCTGAAAGCAAGTCCAGCTTCCTTACAAGGAATTGCTTTATCTTCATTAGGATCATAGTCAAATAGAGCTCTGATAAACATCTGAAACAAATTGTGTTTTATCTTTAGAATCAAAATATTAAATGTAATCCAAAGGTATCTCCCTTTTCTGCTTTTACTGTTCAAACCCATTGAACTAAATAATGTAAAGCAATAAACATTTACTGCTGTAAAACATCATTATGGATGTCTAACATTAGAAGTTCACATGGGAATGTTAAACTCATTGCTTCTGCAGCCGCAATCCCAATGTCGTAAAGGCTCTATGATCCAAGGCAAATAGGACTTTGCAGGTGACTAGTGTGTCCTTATGGGGAAGGGAGGAGGAGAAACTTTTGAACCAAGGTGCTACATCAAGTGTCTTCTACGCAGTGTATGATGAAAAGGAGTTCTTGAAAGCAAGCCATCACAGAAGACAAAAGATTATCTATGGCGAATTCACAGCTGCAGTTAGTATTTAAGAACCATGTTGCACCCACTTGTAAATCCAGCATGTGAGAATTGAAGTGTACAGTGTGCTACATGGTGTCAGGTTAGAAAAACTGAGTCCAGAGGCATAAATCACATTCTTTGATCTGTCATCCAAGCAAACAACAAGTATTCTCAACATGACAGTGCAATAGCATCCAAAACAACCTTGCCTACCTTGCCTTCCTTCACTGGCACTTCTTCCTTCACACTAGGTATTATTTTAAATGTAATTGCTCCTTGAGACTGAGCCTGGTGAACATTTGAAGAGAAAATGCACTGAGAATTAAGCTGTACATTCCAAAGTAATCTTAAAAGGAAAGAAATGAAAACTTATTTAAAAATACTCAAAAATAATTAATCTACTCTCTCGCAAGCATGATCCATGGAGTCCGACAGCTTCGCCACACCAAACTTTGCATTGTAAAGATTAAAATACCCACTTGAAATGCTCGGTTTTATTTGCTTTATTGGTGGCAAGAGATGGGCTGTTAAAAACTGGGCCCTGCATGTTTCAGAAGTCCTGCTTCTGCACTGAAAGCAAAAGCAAATGCTACAGCTAAAATGCATGCACATTAGAGGCAACTGCTAGATTCCTGGCTTGTGCAATATTTATCATATAAAACTATTGGGGGGATTTATTCTTTTGGCAACTTTAAGAAACTGGAAAAGAAAAACATATTTGAATAGACTACGTGTACTAAATGGAAAAGGAGCCCTCTGCTATAAATCTTAAAACAAGTTAGCCATCATCGACCACCTCATCCATTCATCTTTC
>NW_010410523.1:15732-16302 GCF_000710305.1 Buceros rhinoceros silvestris | reverse complement strand
CATCCCACTTAAAGCATGTCTGGCTGCGTTCTACTTATTAACCACAATATATTCCCACTGCCTCAGTGACATTTTGCTATTGAAGGAAGTGCTAATCAGCTGGAGCCTCTGCTGCTATTGCAGGCAGCCAACAAGTTTCATAGAACTAGCAGAGTCCCAACAGCCAGCCAATGATTTAAGCAAAATGCAAACAGGCCTGTCCACTACCAAGCGAGACATACTTCTGCCGGCGTGTCTGTGATCCAAGAGCTTACTGTTCGACAAGCAGCAGCCAAGGGCTTATTTCACCAGCCATAGGACTGGAATCAATAATTCTGGTACTTTTGAAACAAGCTCTAACTAGCTTTTGATGTTTATATTGCACCTCAAGGAGGTAAATGAGGAAATTGTTCACAACTTTTCTAGTGCTATTGCGTTTCTAGAGATTTTTAAATATTCGTTTTTGCAGGAAAATATGTTTCCGTAGGGAACACAACACCATAAAGCAAGTATGAATATCAGTGTGCTAACACTTGAAATTAATCATCTCAGTATTGAACAAAAACTGTGAGACAGCCACTCGCAATTCAG
>NW_010410523.1:14287-15615 GCF_000710305.1 Buceros rhinoceros silvestris | reverse complement strand
GCAGGACAGCAAGGTATTTATGTATATAGAAATGCCTAACCCATGAATATAAAGAGCTGTCATGACCCTCATTGGTTTCTTTGCTGTAAAAATATTAAATATTTCTGAAAAATTTCTAAATTAATTTGCAATAGTGCTCCATAAGTGAGTAATTAGGCTGGCTTTAGTGATTGTCTAGTTCAGAGGAGTGCAAACATAATCATGTATATGGCTATCTACTGCAAATCCACATAAAATATAATCTTAATACACCAGTTACACAGCCTGTTAAGTACATATATTATGAATCAATTTTCACATGGAGTTACCATGTTATGAATTAATAAATTAAAATTGTTTGAATTCAACAGATCATGGTATGCCTTAAAAATAGTAGATGATTCATTCTGGTCTGCAATTATTAATATTTATGGCCATATTAATGCCATTAACTTGTTACAAGTAATCTGTAATTGCGTATTTATGTATCACATGAAAAATCGTTCTTTAAGAGAAACAGAGGTTTGTAAGTGACAGCACTGGAAGAAAAGGCATTATTGTAGAATATATTTTTATCTAAGAAATACACCGGAAATCATAAGTCTAAATACTTTTTCTTCACTCCCCTAAATAACTTTTAAAATGTTTGGTATTTACCAGTATGTGTATTATTTCTTCAGGTTTTTTATCATCTACAGGAATCCCATTGACTTCCCTCAGTTCATCACCAACATGAATAAGACCTACAGACGACAAAGAGAAGTTGTTAAACTGTACCTGATTTTTTCTCCCTTGTTCATCCACTTTACAGTCTAACTTAAAAGCAGGATTATATGGTGAACACAACAGCAGTTACTGTCCTTGCAGATACAGTTGAGATGGTTGGTTTACTCACCTCCCGCCCTTTCTCCTGAAAATTAATACCATTTCTCTATGACTTTTCCAGACTTTCAGGCAGATGTTTGAAAAAGTCTGTGCCAATTCTTTTTCTACTCATACTACTTTCTTACTGCTACACAGCTGCAAGTACTGCAAAGATCACTTAGGACACGAGTGCTAATTTGTGGCATAAATGCTTCCTAATTTAACAATACATATCTAGATTTACTCCATTACCTCATCTAAGTGTGAAACACAGCTCTCCTAAATTCTCTTCACTGAAAAGAGGCACTTTAGAGTAAAATTCAGGACAAACAGATGTCCCAATCTAAAATAATTCAGCCATCCTGAGTTTCTCCATCAGCAGGTTGCAATCTGGGCATATCCTATCAATTCTAAATGGATTTCTTCAATAGGAAACAAACCACGATATATCTTTAAAAAGCCCCATATCTGCTAACTCAAAGACA
>NW_010410523.1:0-14093 GCF_000710305.1 Buceros rhinoceros silvestris | reverse complement strand
AATACTTTCATCAGTATTGAAATATCACTTTGGAGAGCTGTCCAAACCCCAAATATTTTCCCCTGTGATAATAATGCTTTTAGTGAGTACAAAATGCTTCCATGTCATCTCATCTTTTTCTGAGTTATAGAACTTGAATGGCTAGTGGAAAACAGCATCACCTTACCACTTCTATCTGCAGCTCCTCCACGCATTATCCTGGCCACCACAATTGCCCCACTATGTTCATCCTTTTTAATAGTAGCCCCCTTTAAAAAAAAGAAATACTATTTGTTTATCTTACCATAATTTTAATTCACTACAGTAAAAAAATTTGCTGTTTAAAACTGCAAAAAGTTGACACTGTATCAATATATGAATAAGCCAGAAATAATACTTGCTCATGAAAAGAATACACAAAATATATTTCTCTTTTCTCTATCATCATCCTATTAAAATACGACTTTTTCCGTTCAGAATTGACACATGCAGTTTGGACAAAAGACAGAAGACGTTTACTTTTTGACTTAATGTTAACTGCAGCATACCTTACTGGAGTCAGTTGCTAAAACTGTGCTAAACTATTACTAAGAATTGATGAATTGTTTTTCCTGCATTAAAACAGGCCATGTTATATACTATGAGTACAAAAAGTTCATAATAGTTGCACTTTATACTCAGAACTGCCTGTATACCCACTAATCATAGTTTTGCTTTACAGTGTTATCAATAAATAAACATGAGTTTCAGAAATGCCCCTGCATGTCAAGGCTCACCTGGAATACCCACAGGACAGAAATGCAGAGGAGGGGAACATTTCCTGAGTTAGTCATGACTGTTTTCTTACATTACACAAACACAGTGCACGGCATATAGGTAACATGACATCATGTAGTTAAATTTCCAGTGAAAGCTGTCTAGATGAGAAAAACGCTTTTGTAACTAGAACTGCAAGGGTGCATTGAAACGAGGCACGAGGTGATGGGGACAGAGCAGGCAGCAGAAGTGACAAGTGAGAAGGGAAGGGATGTGGATGCACGGAGCTGTTGCCCAAACTGCAGTGCCTGTTCTTTCAGGCAGATGGGAAGGACCGAGGGGGAAATGCTGGCCCTGCTCTTGAAGGGGGAATCCAGAAAACAAAGGGGATTTTAGCTAGATACACTGTACTGTAGAATACCCTCCATAAAGGTTATTTGATCCAGTATTTTTAAAAAACAACAAAAAATAAGCACATCCTGGCCAATGACAGTTAGTTACCTGCAATAGCTCTAACTTTATTAATCAATGGAGATGTTCAGAACTCTGGCAGGTAAGTCAATTTTCTAGAAAATTTCCCTATTTTTGATTAGTGAATGAACAATATTACTTCACCTCTGAGTACAAGACAGTGGTTAGAATTTCCTTTGATCAGAGAATTGGTGTGCTTGAAGTAAGGTACAGAAGTATAAAGTTCTTTGAATAATTAAACTGCTTTTACATTTTACAGCTAGCTTTCTGTATTTGTTTACATTAAACATGAATATTATGTTTATCAGTACTTTTAATTTTTAAATGTTACATGAACATAAAGCTGCAATATGTACAAATGAATAACAGGAGGTGACATTTTACTGACTGTAAACAGTTTCCCTTTCCCTCTACCTCTAAGATGGAAATACAACAAAAGACATGAAGACAAAAAATGAGAGATTAATTTTTACTTTTTTATAATGCATGCTGTAACGTTGCAAATAGAGAAAACTTAATACAGTCACTATACAATATTCCCTTTAGCTTAAACTTCAACATTAGGCAAGACTCTAGAAAAATGATGTGCTGTTTTTACTTTACATCTCAAATTTATTAGTATGAAGTTCTATCCAAAAGCAAAGTAATTCTGCAATTTGCCAGCCTTCTTCTTATGTGTGGCTTATAATGTAACTCTATCAGTAAGCATTTGTTTGTATTACAGGTTCAAATGAGGCTGAGAGTTTTAAAAAGATAAAGATTTAGCTGCAGCTAATCTCACTTTAAAAACTTCTGTGCAAAAAGAATTGCATACTATATTAAATAAACCATTAACCCCAATAGCATATATCTCATTATTAAGTTCTGATCTTGCAGCAACAGATATTAATTTGAGGTTTATTAGTAAACCTGGAAAGTTACACCTGTTTAAAAGTGCAATGCATCTTTTTTCTAAATATACCCATCAAAAAGAAAAGTAGCAGCATTAGGATGCTAGAGCCAAATGTAAATACAGGATGTTTCCACTATATCGTCCATATAAAATGGAGGGTTTCCTAATTAATCAGGGAAAAACAGCCTTGAACAGAATATCTTTATGCCTTTTACCTAGAAGTCAACACTCTTAAATGCCAGCGAATGCAAAAGGCAAGTGATGACTGACAGACTTCCACTGCGATCACTCAGCTACCCCAGCCTAGCACTGATGTCTGAAAAAGGGTACTTCGCTTCACCTTGTTTTGAAACAGACCCTAGAAAAAACTCGTGTGCAATCAAAGGCCACAGTATTGACCCAAACAGCATCCAGAAGTAACAACAAGGCTCTTGTCCAAGCAGAATGGTCACTTTATTCTCTACACAATTATCACTACTGGCACAAAACAAATTTTCCTAGCACAGATTGGCCAATTTGAAAGATGCTCTGGTAAAGATAACAACAGATAAACTGCAATTTTCAAACGAAGCATAAAATCAAGTTCAAATTTACAGGAAACTATTTACCCCAATTTAGCTCACTGCTCAATAACCCCTCAATGGCAAACTCAAAGTGAATGGACAGGGCCATGAAAAGCACTATTTGAGTTTATGTACTTTTACACAAACTAAAAAAGGGGGTTACTGAAATTCCCCTTCTCTCTCAGTTTAGAATGCTTAAAAAGAAACCAAACATAAGTGGATGTGTTTTTGAAAACCCGAATTGTTGATTTTCTGAAAAAGCAGCTTCCATTGTACTGCTGCCAGCCCTGCTTAAACTATGAAGTATATACAACTTGGCAAGAACGTCTCCTTATGAGATGTTCAGCTCCAGTACTTTCAGTTACATGCGCGATGCAGCTCCTCATTTAGAGCTTTAAAAATGGAAGAAGGTTAGACCAGATCTTGAAATCTGGAAAATATTTTCAGTGTTGCTAGCCAAAAGTTACCCTAAATGAGACGTATAGACATGTAATAGCATAGCTCAGTTTAAAAAACTTTTAAAGGGAATTTAAATTTAAAGGAATTTGGGAGCCATATGCTGATCAGACTGAGAAAATGTTGGAAGGTATACCATGCAGAAGTACTAAAAATAACGCAAGCACCTTCCATTGTTTTTTTATGCTTTGTTTTTTTGTTTTGTTTTGAATGTAGTACCAGTGAGCATCACTCAGGGTTTCACAGATACAACCTTTCATCCTTTTATCAACTAGTTCTAGAACGTGAACATTGTAAGCCTTTATTTTTAAAGTCTCTAAAATAAATTACTAATAAGAGAGTTTGAAACAGTAGTGGTTTTGTACACTTTTCTGTTAAACAAAAGCACTTGCAGATGTTGAATGCAAATAAGTACTTTAATAAGCTTAATTTTAATTCATTCTCTATTGAAAATGCAAATACAAATATCAGTTACCTACCTTATGGTGAGAGTTATTTAAAAGCAGACTGTACACGCTAAAGCTGTCCCTGCACTCAAATTAATCCCACCTAGAAAACAGTTGTGAACTGAGCTATGGGGACTCAGTGAGAGGCAAGGAAGACCTATAGAATCTGCGTGGGCAGAACATGTAAATGACCACAACCCATTTCACTCAAGTTCAGCTATGGAAAACAGGTATCTAGTTCTCTCTAGGTGTCTGGGTTACTCCTACAGTTAATAAAAAGAAATAGGCAGCTCGGGAGAATGACACACCCTTTCATTAAAGCAGACAGCTTAAACGGGCAGCACAGTTCATTCTCTAGGGCTTTTCCTTTTTTTTTTCCTAGAACTTTCTTTTTCTCTTGACTACGGACACAGCAAACACATTAGATTTCAAATGGCTAAATTTATGTGAAATCAACCTGTGAGACAAAGAGGCAACTTGAAGAAGCAGCCTGTTCAGAATAATTGCACGACAGCTGTAACTGACCTGGAACTTCATTTGGGATCTGGAAACAGTGAGAGGCCAGGAACTGAACTCCTGTAGTGTGGTTGTACATCTGGGACAACAGGAGTGCTAACCAAGAACAGGGCAATGGTGGAAAAAACCCTGGAGAGGTAGGCATAAGTAAAAACTCTCCAAGCTATCCAATAAAAAGCCATTAGTCCAAAATTCACCTTGATATATCTCTAAAAAGAGATGTTTCTCCTCTTTACATAAGGTTCAGAGATGTTCCACATTTCTTCAGCTCCTAACACAATTTCACCTCACTTGAGTGAGACACTGCTAGAATAGCATTTGTCAATAGAGCATTTTGGAAAAAAAAAAAAAATGTGGAAGAATGAACAAAAAAGGTTAAATCATCTCTCCCCCCCAAAATGGAGGAAAGTTCAGCACTGATTTCAGAACTGATGAAATCTGGCAAACTGAAGGCCCTTCCACAAACCATGTGTTTCCCTCTTTTGAGATGATTACTCTTGGGAACTCAGGCTTCATTAATATGTGATTAACACCATCTCAGCATACTCCTGAGGTGCTTAACTCAGAGACAAGCACGAACAAGTACAAGCTGAAATGTACTGCAGTTTTAAATAAAAAACGTTCACAAGAGATATTCCAAAGAAGTCAAAAGAGTGCCTAATCTGTTTCATAGAGAGTACTGATGAAAGTCATCCAAAGGAGATATCCAATTCAATAGTCTGTATTGTTTGTAAAACAAATAGAGAACGAGAATATATCTGAGATGAATGACAAGTTCAAAGTGCTCTGTGTCATTAAGTCAAGAAATCAGATGATCTCCATCCCTGAAAAAAATATTTTATAGTGCCCTCCAAGCTCAAGCTCAGTACCAAGAATCCTGATATAACAATGCAAGTGGAAGTCATACTTTTTAGACTGGAGAATAATGAATAGATAAAACTGAACAAGCAGAGACTCTTCGATCTGTGCGAAGAACATCCAAGCTCTGAAGCAAAAGCTGTTAAAAAGGCATGGAAATAAATACAAAATGAAATTTTAAATAGTGTACTAAACACAGATTATGACATATCCTTTCTTTAGTAAAATAACTTCAGGAAGCATAAATGCAGTAGATCTAATATAGCTAGTACAAATCTGTCTTAACACTGATAAAGTTACAATGAAGTGAGGGTGGGTTATGGAAGAGGAGGTCACTATACCCTTTGCAGTCTTTCCAGAGAATAAGTAACAGGCATAACAGAACTCACCATAAGCTCTTCTCCAACAAAAATAAAACATCAAGATAGGCTGGCTATTTGGAAAGACCACAGATACTTCTTTTCCATGCAGATAAGGCACAGTCTTAGGAATGTTGGTTAAAGAGCAGCCTTTGGAAGTCGTTCAGGCCCCAATCTCCTGCTCAGGGCAGGACTACTATCAACAATGCCAGATCAGGTCAGCCATTACCTTATGGTACAGGTTGGAGGTTCCACAACTCCAGTTAGTCTGCTCCAGTGCTGGACTTCCCATCTAATGAGCTATTTCTGTTAATTCCCAGTCTAAACCTCCTAGGGCTGCAACTTGTGACCATTGCCCTGTGTTTTAGCATCTTTCACTGCTGAGACGTTTGACTTTACCGTCCTTGTGAGCTCCCCACTCTCAAGTAGTTGTGGGCTGCAATTTGCTTCTGCCCTTTGCCTCTTCCTAGTAACAGGTCTATCACAGATTCCATTATGAGGGTAGTTTTGCCTTGGTAAATACTAAGCAGTCTTAAAACTGAAGAACTGAGTTATCTCACAGTTTTATATTTTTCATGGCTGTCATCCTATCCAGTAAAATAAAGTTTTAAAACTCTCTGTTACCTCCTTTGCACAAGAGTTGTGCTAAGTGTGGATGCACCTTCTAAGAGACTGTACTGGTTTTGGCTAAGATAGAATTAATTTTCCTCATGGTAGCTCATATTTTGCTACTTTTTGATTTGTGATGAAAACAGTGTTGATAACGCAGGGATGATTTTGTTATTACTGAGCAGCACTTACACAGAGTCAAGGCCTTTTCTGCTTCTCACTCCACCAGCGAGAAGGCTGGGTGTGCACAAGAAAATGGGAAGGGACACAGCTGGGACAGCTGACCTCAGCTGACCAGAGGGATACCCCACACCATATGATCTCATGCTCAGCAATAAAACAGGGGGAAAAAAAGAAAGAGGAAGGTGGGATGTTTTGAATGATGGCATTTGTCTTCCCAAGTAACCGTTAGCATGATGAGTGATGGAGCCCTGCTTTCCTGGAGATGGCTAAACCCTGCCTGCCAATGGGAGTGGTGAATGATTTTCTTAGTTCTTATTTTTGCTTGCATGTGTGGCTTTTGCTTTACCTGTAAACTGCCTTGATATCAACCCATGAGTTTTCTCACTTTCATCTTTCCAATTCTCCCATCCCACTTAAGGGGTGTGAGCAAGTGGTTGTCTGAGGCTGAGCTGCCAGCTGGGGTTAAACCACAGCAGACACACAGGTGACTGGAAAAGCTCAGTATCCCACCACAATGAATGGGCAAGAGTGGAATTTGAGGAACAGTCCAAGCATAGCTTTCGGCTTAGGCAAACCTATTTGTCCCTTTAAAAAAGGGACAAAAAAAGCTAATAAACGATGTATATATCTCACCTAAGTTTTCAGAAAATCTCTTAGCTTTGTTTTAAAAGTTGCTATTTGTCCAATCCATTTTGAGAAACTATTAACTTACAGTATTTAACTCACAAAAGTCTTAGCAGCAAATCATGTCTGAAACACAAAACTACAGAAATTAAGACTTTATTATAATTTTTCTGACAAATGCAAGAAAAAACATGTTGTTTTCGTTAACACTAAAAAGAAGTTGCTCAATTAGAACTCATTTCATAATATATGTTCAAATTTCTTCACACCTTTCAGAATTAAGTCTTTCTGATACTAAATCCTAAAGCAAGTCTTCCTCAAATAATTTCTTTGATAAAAAAAAGGAAAGCTTAAAGCTGTGATTTAAATATTTGGGGGAAAGAAAAGGTTTAATATGTTAAAATAAAGTAAAAACTTTACATATTGTCAAACTTTCAATTATGCCCATTAGCACCTACAGTCAGTCAATACCAAAACTTATTTCTTGTTTACTGATGCCAGAAATCTATCAAGAATAAGAGCAATAGTAAGACATCTACTGTGGGGCAAGCTACCCCATATGTCTACAGGGGCATCACTCTCCCACTGTCATCTCAAGCACAAAATCAGGGCTTTCTCAAAGTAACTCTGCAGATATTTCTTCAGAATTACTATCAGTTACAATAAATATCCATTATAACATAAAACAAAGCTCTCACTGGTTTGCAGGAGAAAAAGAACATAGTTAAATTTTATACAAGATGACTTCCACTCTACAGCAAATGAAAGTAACCAAATCAGTAAAGCATTTTAATATTCTTGTAATACAACCTAGCTTTAGTCCTTTCATTTTTCCAGATATCCTCATGAAGATATTAACTTTCTAGTATTCATAATCCAAAGTACAACAACAGACATCTTAAATTTGCCCAGATTTCAATTCAAGTATTATTTTAAAATATGTTTTTATGCCTTTTTTTCAGTGTATTGAAAGGTCACATTTTTTTACATGAATGCTAACAGGCATAGTTCACAAAAAAGGTCAAGATTTCTTTGGGGATTCATTCTCCCTCTCTCATTTTAAAACAAGTTCACGATTCAAGTACAAGATAAAAGATTAAAATACAATTTATTTAAAAGCTCAGACTGGCCCACATATATAACGTCCAAACACCATGAATGAAACACCATGAATGAACAAATTGTTATTATTTATTTCATACACTTTACTAATAATGACTGCGAATGGACATCACAAGTGTATTAATGAGTGTTATGAATAAACATGTAAAGTTCATCTATCCACATTTCGAGTTAGTGTCACCCATTCTTGTTCATAATCTCAACACTCCCCACCCTGTGCACAAACATAAAATCCAAAAAAACCAAATGACAAGGTTACTTACCAATGGTTCCCTGTTTTTGACAAGCCTGATTATTTTAACTGAATCTTCTTCCTCATCAATATCATCAGGCATGGGAGGCAAGACAGGATCGTAGTTCTTCTGAGCAACGGTATCATGTACAGAGAGCAAAGCCTGGAAACATTAATAGTCAGTATATTATTTGGCATTTGAAAACTTTATGAAAGGCAAAGCAGAGCATACTTTTATATCCTGTCTCTATAAGCGCGATGCATGTAGATTGAATACAATCCTTGTATACAATTTTAACACATGTCAAACTGATGAAACAACTCCATAAAGTATGTGTTTTTACTTACACAACGTATGCATCTAGTAAACTGTGATACAGAACAGCGTCATCATACACATGAAAATACCAAATGCTTTGCATGTTGGCTTGAAAGTAGAAGAATTACAAACAGGAGAATATCTAAATCTCTGTCACCGGTTTGGCCGAGGTTAGCCAAGGTCCGGTAACGATAACACCTTCTCCTATTCCAGCAGAAATAGGGGAAGGGAGAAAAGAATTCGTGAGACCTCTAAAATGCTTCTGGAAAACTGAAACAAACTTTAATAACACTACAAACAGATATATATTAAATACAAAGGAAAACCAGTGATGTATTGAGGGTTCTGGGAAGGCAAGGGTTAAACCGAAAGCAAACACGGACCGTGGCAGCGATCCGAGATGGCGGCGGCCACGTGGTTCTGCCGCGTGAGCAGCACACAGAGACCCGCGCAGTGGCCGAGAGCACGGGAAGCAACTGAGCTCGCAGCACAGTCGCGTGACTTTTAAAGCGACAGTGGCGCGAAAACTTTCAACCAATGAGGATGCTGCTTAATGTCACATGGTAGGGAATACAAATGCTATAGATAGTTTAAAGCAAACTTCTCCTAAAAAGGAGATCTTTGCTGACCTACCACAGTCTCCCAAAGTGAGAACAACTTTCTACTTGCCCTAGAAGAAACTAAAAAGTTTCTTTGATACAGCAAGCAGTCCTATGAAGTGGCCGATAGCACGGGAAGCAACTGAGCTCGCAGCACAGTCGCGTGACTTTTAAAGCGACAGTGGCGCGAAAACTTTCAACCAATGAGGATGCTGCTTAATGTCACATGGTAGGGAATACAAATGCTATAGATAGTTTAAAGCAAACTTCTCCTAAAAAGGAGATCTTTGCTGACCTACCACAGTCTCCCAAAGTGAGAACAACTTTCTACTTGCCCTAGAAGAAACTAAAAAGTTTCTTTGATACAGCAAGCAGTCCTATGAAACAAATAAGCAAAATAAGCATCTTCCAGTACTTCTGCTCAAGCATGAGATGCATGACATTAAGCTGTTGCCCAACCATTTCCTCCAAAGGGGCTCTGGAAGCTTACCTGGTTACTGGATCCCCATCATGCTAGCTCCCTTTCATACAAACCCAAAATTATGTTAGGAATTTTTAATTAATTGTGGAATTCATGACAGATTAAGGAACATAACTGCTGAAATTATTTGGTCCAAGCAGGTGCTTATCAACCACCTTCAGGCATGTCTTGCCTCCTTTCTTTGTTGCTTCTCTTCATGCACAGCTTGAACAACAGATTTATCAAAGAAAAGCCTAACAAAGCCTCACAAAAGGTTCAATTTTGAAAATAAAATCATTTATGAACTTCCAGAAATGAAAAAATCCTGAACACCAAAGGAAGATAGAAAGCTCATTTGAAGGCTCTAAAAAGAATCTCAGCTATAATCTAAAATTTACAGCCCTCTAGATACAGAACTCTTAAAGTTCTCTATTTTAGAAAGCCTTTGTTATTTATAATACCTTTCAAAGCAGTGAAAAATGGTTAAAAAATGCTTTCTCTTTTGTACTGAAAACTATACATTATAGCAGGAATAAGAGCAATAGCCATACTTATAACTCTATCTGCTTCCACTTGCTTCTTTCAAGAGGCTGCTCCTAAGTACCTGAATATTTTACATCTTGACCTGGTATTTTTTCCCCAAAGATTCAATATGACAAAAGTTATAGTCTGATTAGCAGAAGTACTTTGCAAATTGATAACCTTCTCTACAATAAAAGTAAATTGTTTTGGAAAACAACAAGAAGTTTAGGATAAAGCAGAACACATTAACCTTGTAGGGACCTTGAAAGTATCATATCAACGACTTTTACGATGAACCTATTATAACAATTACAATAATGCTTAAGAAGGGATTCCTCAACAAAGAAAACCAGGAAAAGGCTACATTTCTGTAATGCCAGTTTATTCACTAGTTATTAAAGGGGGGATAACATTAGACTGAATATACGAATCACCACAAACTGTATGTTCTCAAAGATAACACAATTTTTTTTAAAAAGCACGACACTTCCATTATGTTATTTTAGGATTTTTTTCCTGAACTGAGGAGACTGTAACAACAGAAAACAATTTCTAGGCAATGCTATAAGCTATCACATCAAAAGCAGAAGGCAAAAAAGCATGTGGCAATCCTGAAATTCTAAAGCTTAAATTTGAAGTGAGGTCTTCAACAAAATAAACCCAGAGGAAGACCATACCTACTTCATGAGAATTTGCTATTGTCTTACTAATTTCTATGCATATTGTACATTTTGATAAAAACATTTCAATAGACACTACTCATTTCTGGGTTCGTTCCCAAGAAATGGTTATGAATTTATATTATGTACCACCAGAAATATGTACCACCAGCTCTCTCCCACCAAAGATTAGTTTTACTTCAGATCTGAGCTAAAAACCTCAGGCTACCAATTATGGTTCCTCCTGGAAATGTGTATTATGAAGCATTACATATGTAAAATCCATGCAATCATATGCATTTCTCTAAATACGTATGCGAAATATCAACAATATACTAAACCAGAAGTAGTGTTTGCTTTTACTCCAGGCTACTTACAGTTCAGACTTCCAAAACTAGTATGCTGCAATTACATTTTTCCACATAAAGCTAGGGCACATTCATGGCCTGGTTCAATTTAATGAGGTTCTATATTGCAGTCTAAAAACAATCAGGCAGATAGAGAAAACAGATGAAAATAATCTAAAGAACCACTTCCAGAGTAAAAGGCAGCAAGTTAAAACATACTCAAAAGAGCCTACCCTTAACAGTGAAACTTGAAAAGCAGATTCTGTTCACTACCACACTGAATTTGCCACCAGCGTTAATAAAATACTTCCCTGCTCCACCTGCCAGATCAGGCTCTGGGACACAACACAAAAAGCAATGCAGCCCAAGTCTTACAAACCAATGCCAATCAATGTCTGGTATTCATGATGCTTTTCTTCACTCACAACAACTTACCAACTCCCTTCCTCCTCCTCCTCCCACAACCCATTTTAAACCACAAAGTACCACAACTTTCAATATAAGATCTTTTCCCCAAACTCTAGCAATATGTTATCTCAGTGCAAAGACGCATATTTTAGGTAAGAGTATGAATGCCAGAAATTACGTCTTTTCTCGGTCAAGCTTCCAGAAGAGCTTCTGTCATCACAAACTTCTTTATGCTGTACACAGAACATGCTGAGATTTCTTTCCTGCTTGTCTTCCATCATTGCTGTAGTTGCTCTTTGTCAGAGGCACAGACATTGAGCAATAATTAATCTGCAGCCAAAACTTATAAAACCATCTTGATTTCACTTAATGTATTCAGCCACAAGTGATCAGAGCCTGCCCTCGAGAGAACTGCCACGTGTTTTGAACACGAGAAGAAATGACCATATTCACAGAGCAAAGGGATATAATTCTTCAGCAGCTTCTTTCTACTGTGCAATTAATATAATGAATGCTTAGTCCAAAAACTACGTATCAGACTTTTATATAAAAGGTTGGGACTTTTTTAAAAGCACACAAATGACAAGTGCCAAGAAATAAAACTTGGATCGTATGATGAACAAGATTTACCCAGAATAATCGTGCAGTAAATGCACAAAGCAATGTAAAGGTAGAAATGTTCCTTTCTGTACGTAAGAAGAGATGAACGTAATCATTTCCACGATACTAAATTTTACCTCTCACAAGAAAGCGCAAGATGAGGGTTGGTGGTTTTTTTAATGTTTTGGTGCTCTTTAGAACTATGTACATATGATGCAAGATTTGGGTCATGTATATATAAGCACCTATGGAAAAAAAGATTTTATTTCAGCTCTAAGTTCTATGCTTATGATTCACTTATGTAAACATGGTCCATATTTAGAGCTTTAAAGAAGGTATGACTCAAACTCCTGCACTACCTAAATATAAATATTGATGTTCAGCTAAATTCTTAGACATGATCCAGCTGGAAATGAATACTTTCATCAGACTACTAAATAGTCTAATAACTACTGCTGTATTTTTCATATTAAAGCTATCACTGATCATTTAACAGTTTATAAATTGAAATTTTACACTATCAACTTACACAAAGAAAATTTGACATTGGAAACATTCAAAGTTATTTTTCTTAAACTTCTGAAACATTAAATGTTTATTTAAATTAAGAATGTTATTAATGAATACAGTTCTATATTTTGGGAAATGTCTATCATTTAACTACACTGACTACACTTTTGGTCCTCTAAAATAATGACAATTTTGGGGGGCTTTGCTTATATTTTGAAATGTGTAAGAGTAAAAGTACCCCAAGTAGTCCCTGAATCATGAACACAATTCCTTATTTTTCTAAATTCTCATTATTTAAAAAAAAATATATATCTATATATCTCTCAATTTAAGCTTTACTTTCAGAAATATTTTGCATTTACTAGTCTAGAAAAACATGTTTAAAAACAGTAAGTTAAATAAAGAATCAAGGCAGAATGGACATGGAAACAAAAGCATCCTTTTCCTTCATGGTACTTAAAAAGAAACTCCCAGATTAGAAAATTAAATAATTAGTAGTTAAGAGTATCAACATAAAATTTGTAGGGACTCAAACAAACCTTTATGAAAGCCAACAGCTGCAGCACACTGCGACACTGCCAACCCCGCTACTGGTTACCTTGCCTAGGGAGTAGATTACTGCCCCGGCAGCAGAGTCAGCAAAATCAAGCAAAATGGCCCATGATTTTGCTGTCCCAGTCCACAGCTTGGATCATTAGCACTGGCCACCTTCTCTCGCAGTTCAACTTGAACTCTATCAGGTGAGACAGAGACATTTTTCCACCTCTTTCCTTTCCTACGGTGACAGTAACTTCCACTGAGGTTGGCACAAAGAAGTTACACCAGAGGAGAAAGGTAACTTCATCAGCAACCTCAGCAATGTGTCCCTGTACTCACCTGGTAGAGCTTGTTCTCCAGAGAGCTCTAACCACACTATCTTTTCCTTTGTGATATGGTTTGCAGAAGAAATAAAAAAAGACAAGCTAAAAATGTTGGTGGAGAAAATTATTCAAGACTGGAAGGACTGACTTTTGAGTAACTTGCATAAAGTTAAAAGCAAGCGAGTGAAGTCATCCAGTGACGGATATTGAAGGAGCAAAGTTGAAAGAGCTGGGAGGAGACAACCTGCTGAAGGGAAAACCATCAGAGAATCAAGATAGAATGAAAAGCATGAGAGGCAACAGCCAAACATGTGCAAGGACTTAGAAAGCAGGAAGAGAAAACCAGCAGAAAACCAGCAGTAGCGTAATGGTGGTAGCAATACAGGCTGTAGGCACAGAAAAGCAATTTGACTTGAGAACAGTGTGGAGAAAGGAATAAAAATATAAGGTATTGTTACGGGTCAAGGGTCCAAGGTATCCACTCCTTGAATTACCTTAACGATTCCATCTGCCTTATTAGAGGCAGAAGGATTTTAAAAAGGGGAAGGAAGAAATTCACACCTCGGTTTGCATTCGGAAACTGAAACAAACTTTTAATAAACAATAAATTCACACATGACTACATTCTATGAACATATATGCATATAGTTACAACCTAAGGGGGAAAAAAACGGAGAAGTTCTGCAGCAGGCTGTTCAAGGTCAATCTCTGGGCCGGCAGCCAAGTAACAAGGTGGGAGTAGA
>NW_010410522.1:3045-15906 GCF_000710305.1 Buceros rhinoceros silvestris | reverse complement strand
CAGCGCCGCCTAGGGAGGTGAAGATGGCGCTGAGGGGAGGTGGGTGACAGCCCCGGCCGCGACAACAGCTCTCGGCCTGGCAGTGGGGGAGACGAAGGGGCCAGGCGCCCTTTCAGAGGTGCTTCGAGTGCGGGTAAATAAACGGTGACAGGGAAGAAGCCGCAGGTTCCTCGCTGTCTGTGCAGCCAGCGCCGCCTAGGGAGGTGAAGATGGCGCTGAGGGGAGGTGGGTGACAGCCCCGGCCGCGACAACAGCTCTCGGCCTGGCAGTGGGGGAGACGAAGGGGCCAGGCGCCCTTTCAGAGGTGCTTCGAGTGCGGGTAAATAAACGGTGACAGGGGAGAAGCCGCAGGTTCCTCGCTGTCTGTGCAGCCGGCGGGCAGGGAGCAGAGGGGCAGCGGCGCTGGCCGGGGCGAGCCGCTGTAACCGGCTCCGGAGGGAAATCTTGGACCAGTCGGTCCTTCCCAGCTCGATCTGGAAACTGCCCTACTAAATGTTCGTCTAGACCCCACGGAAACACCGGAGCGGGTGGGAATGAGCAGCAGGGACAGGTCAGGACTATTCCTGTCAGGGTCTTCAAGCACTCGTGAAAGTACAAAGTGGTAACCCTGGACGTGTCTGCTGACGAGCACAGCAGAAGAACTGCCCTGAAGTGAGATCATGGAACGGGGCACAGCAAACCCTGCTAACCTTCGGTGCTGGTGAAGTCTGCCACGGAAATAGTGCAGCCTGCTTTTCTGTTTCAAGTGGAGATGGTTCAGTTTACCCGGTGAGCATAACCAGAGAATCCTAGTGCCCTGTTTCTGCCAGCCTCCGAAGTTGCAGAGCGTGGTAAAGCTGGATTAATTTAGGGGGGGAAACCTGAAGGTGTTGGCAGAGCGAGGACGGTGAAAGGCAAAGAGGATCATGGCTGTAGAAATAGGACAAGGAGTCTCACAGTGCCTGAGCAGTAAAAATGGCACAAAATGCAAAAACACCCTTGAGACTTCATCGTAGAACAGCACAGAAGGCTGGAATCAGCCCATCGGAGGTCCTCAGAGCCTTTTTGACGTTAAATGAAACTTCTTTGGCACGAGCTGCACGTTGCCTGCGGTGACCCCGCCTCTGTCCCTTCACATTGGCGATGAAGAACGCACCGTCCTCCGTGAGGTTTTGGAGAGCAGGGCTGTGCAGGCACGCTTCTGTGCCTTCCGAGGCTCCCTCAAACAGCCACGTTCCTCAGAAAGAGCAGCAGAATCGTCCTCTGGTGTTGGTATGATGCTGGAAAAATGTTCCTTCTGTAAGAAAGGGGTAAGACGGTTTTGCTTGTACGTTTTCCCTTGGTACTTGTAGAGGCTATAAGTAAATCCAGGAGAGCTTAAGGGTGAGCAGCATCCTCTCTAGAGCTAGTGTTTGGGTTTGATCAGTCTAGTTGCTATTAAATCTACCTCTTTGTTGCTTGTCTCCTCACTCTTGGGCTTTATTTCTCATTCAGGAATGTATCAAGCCTGTGAAAGTTGAAAAAAAGCCTGGAAAAGCAGCAGCTAAGATCAGGATTGAAGCAGATGGAAGCTATTTTCAGATCAGTCAGGTATGTGTGATTTTTCTTCATTATTGTGTATAAAATACCCAGGAACCGTGAGTGTATTGTTAAGTATTTGAATAGTCTACAGCTATTTAATGCCTCAGAGGGGACCAAGAGGTTAGAAAATGTTGTCATTGCTGTCAGCATTCTGGTATCTTTTCACCAAAGTCCAACTTCTTAATTGCCTGGTTTTACAAGCAGGTTTCTTGTCAGTCTTTTATGCTCTAAAGCACTGACATGAATTAGCGATGGTTTTCGGTATAAGAGCAGGGAAGATGGAAGTCTCTTTTGCTCTCTCTCTTTTTAGGATTAGCAGTTCCAGATTATCTGTGACACTATTTTTTCTTACCGCATTATTTAGTACGACAGAGCGCTCACTCACAAGGAGATTTGAGCAGATACTCTTAAGTTTTGTTCTGATTCTTTTATTAATATTTCAAATTATTTGTCCAATAGCCTGCAGAATTCATAAGCCTCCTGCTTCCATCATTAATTCCAAGTTTTGCAGAACGATTGTCCTGTTTACACAGCAAAGTTCAGCATTTCTTTGTTAACCAGGCTGGGAATTCTTCTAGAAATGGTGCTTTAGGCAGATGATGTCCTAAAACAGGGGGATACAGCACTTCCAGAGGAGTCTGGGTCTTACTTTAGAATTTTAATTTAATTGCTCGATTTATTTCTGAGGAGAGTCTCAAGGGAAAACTGAGTTATTCAGGTCAAATATTGTGAAAAATGAGTGGCAAGCCACATGCTGTCTCCGCTGTGCAGCCACACAGCTCTGCCATCAGCGTCCAGGCACGTTTTGTAAGCAGAAACACTGCAGAACACTCAGTACCAATTAAAAAGATTAGTGAGCTCATAGTCCAGCTACACAGTCTGTGCAGGAGGAGTGAAATTCAAGTGCTGTGAAGCAGCAGCTCAGCGCTGTCACTACTGTCAGCAGCATCCGGAGGAGGGACAAAGCTGGTGCGCTCTCTCCAGCGGCAAATTCAGTTCAGCGTTTAAAGGCTGCGGATCGCCGTGATCTCGGTTCTGTGGTTAGAGCAGAGCTGTGGTCTGTAGCCCGTCGGCTCACCCAGCCTTCAGCCACCCACACACTGGGGAATGAGCGAGGTGGACCCTGGGATAGGGTAATTCCAGTGCTGGGAAGCAGTGTGAGCCCACCAGACCGCTGTAGCCTAAGGCACTGCTCTGCGTTCCATGCAAGTCACCGTCTTGGTCTTGCTAAAATTTTCCTGAAGTTCCTCAGTGTATTTCATCTGGGTGTCAAATAATAATAAAGCAACAAACTTTAAAGGTACTGGTGTTCTTCCTCCTCTTGCTAAAAATAAAATATACTCTTTTTTTTGATGATAAACACAGAGCACAAAAAGGGCAAATCTGTTGTTGATAAATGTATTAAAGGTGGGAATATTGCTGCCTAACTCTGCGCTGCAATCGGAACTGAGCCTGGTCTGTTTCTTTGTAGGATGGAGCAGCACAAAAGCTGGAAAAGGCTAAAATTACTCTGAATGACTGTTTAGCTTGTAGCGGCTGCATTACCTCGGCAGAGAGTGTTCTGATCACTCAGCAGAGCCACGAAGAGCTCTGCAGAACGCTGGCTTTTAACAAGGTAGGTGACGAGACGCGGCTGGGTTGGCTGCAGAGTTTGAAACCTGCTGAGATTGGTACGATGCCTCTGCAGAAACATGTGGAAACAGTGTGAGCATAGAGACCTGAGGGGACTGAGGACGTTCCCAGTGCACCGTTGTCTTTTTTCCAATTTTCAACAAGTAATCGTGGGTTTGTAAAAGACCTTTACTGCAGTAAGCTGCTGACTTCAGAGATAGGCTGGGAGGCTCTTTGTGATGTTCCAGTGTGCTGAAGGTGTTGGGTGAATATTGTCTGAACCGAGGTGGTGTTTGGTTGTTTTTTTCCAGACTGCTGCTCCCACCGAACAGAAATTGGTGGTGGTTTCTGTTTCGCCACAGTCCAGAGCTTCACTAGCTGCAAAATGCAGAATGGGTGTTGTGGAAACAGCGAAGAAGTTGACAGCGTTCCTGAAGAGCTTAGGCAAGTGTGACACCGCATTCTGATAACAACGGAGGGGCTGCTGGGCCGGGCGTTACGACAGGAGCACACGAGGTTGGCGTGATTTCACCTCCCCGTGGACTCACAGTGTGTCATCATTGGCACTAGCTAAAAAGGAGGTTGTCTGCAGCTCCAGTCACATCGTAAACTCAAGAGTGATGGAAGGAAGGAACTTTAAATTTCAGTTTTTCAGTCCTCCTGTCACTTGTGCTCTCTCCCTGTGCTGATGCGCTGGGGAAGGAGGTTCACTCGCAGCTGCAGAGGCTGGTGCCTGTCAATAAGCAGCACAGTGTGAATGCAGTTTGACGGGAGGCTTTGTGATGGTTTGCATGCCTGTGTTGTGAGTTTTAACGTGGATCTCTACCGCCTAGGTGTGCACTATGTCTTTGATACAACTTTCTCAAGAAACTTCAGCCTGTTGGAGAGCCAGCGAGAGTTTGTAAAACGCTTCCGAAAGCAAGTTGAAGACAAAAAGGCGTTGCCGATGCTGGCTTCTGCCTGCCCAGGTATGGAGTTAAATTAGTCTTGGAAATCATACGAACAGGACACGAGAACAAACAGCTCAAAAAGCCACTCAGGAAAGTTTAAATGGATAAATTGACATAGAGGATTGCTCTCTGCACAGTGCAGGGATCTGGGTGTTCATAGCGGCAGCGATCCGTACAGGCACCTGCTGATCTCTCAGTTGAATCTTCTGTTACACTTCCGTGGCTTTTTGGGCTTCAGTGAGGCTGAAAGTGGTTATTAACAGGTACTAAGCCCTGGGGTTGGGTGGGCAGAGCGAAGGGCTGCTTGTGACTGTTCAATTTAATTTGCTAATCTGCTCTTTCCAGGGTGGATCTGCTACGCGGAGAAAACCCATGGCAGTTTCATCATCCCTTACATCAGTACCGCCAAGTCCCCTCAGCAGGTCATGGGCTCCTTGGTCAAGGGCTGTTTTGCAGAACAGCAGGTGAGGGAGTGAGGCACGCTACGCTTACCCACAGGCCGCTCAGACGGAACGCTTTACACCGATAGCTTCTGATTTTGCTGCATTTTTGACATTAAAGCTTAAAGGTAGAAATTACCTTGCAGAAGCCAGCATCTTTCTCAGCTCTACTTTTCTGTCACTGAAAACTTACTTTTCGGTGTCTTCGTGCTCCCGTCTTGTCTGTGTGTGGTACGTTCCTGTCCTTTCAAGTTGGTAGATAACTTTAGACAAATACTCCTAAGACAAAACTTCAGGCAGTGCATACGTGCAGATCATGTCTTGTCTAAAAGTTACTTGCTCGTTCCCAGCCTCATGTTCTGTTTCAGTTTGACTTAGTTCTGTTCTCAGTCTTTAACCTTTGGAATCGTTCCAAATGTAAGTTTGATAACTGGAGCTATACTAATAGCCTGGATTCATCCAATGAGAAACTGAAGCACCACTTGGGATCGTGTGATTTATCGCCCGTTAACGAGCAGCGGTTTAACACTTGCGTTAAGTAAACGCTGACATCTGCATACTCTGACAAAAACTGGCAGCTACCGAGCGGATTTGGCAGAAGATACTGAAACAATGGCCTTGAGTCAATGACTTGTTTCCTCAGCCTGTGCTTATTTCTTGGATGCTCGTGAGGTTTTTGTCTGACTGCAGATCAGTTCTTTGTTGCTGATGCAGGGGCTGGGTTTCAGCAGCACGGAGGAAGCGTGTTCTCTGAGCGGGTGGTTAGGAATTCACTTCACTGACTGGCTTTGGCTTATCTGCACCAGCAAAAGGAGGAGGGGGGAAGCCTGTAAAAGACCATGGTGCTGACACTGCAAACTGAAACTGGGGTCTGTGAGAGGAAGAATTTAATGTATCTGTAACTCTGTGTGTCTCTCTCTGTATATATATATTTAAAGCCCCCAAATGTTCAGGATCTGGGGGTTATTTACAGAGGCACATTGGCGTTAGTGTCATCATTCTCATTTGTACCTGGAAAACACCTCCCTCAGGGTAGGTTTGATACTGGCCGACCCAGCTGCACAGCTTTGCCTCTCTTGCAGCACTTGACACCTGCCCAGATCTACCACGTCACGGTGATGCCCTGCTACGACAAGAAGCTGGAGGCTTCGCGGCCCGATTTCTTCAACCAAGAGTACCAAACCCGTGACGTGGACTGCGTCATCACCACAGGTAAGCAGAGCCAGAGGTAGTCCAGGTCATTTCTGGAGACCTCAGGGGAAGGCAGTTGCTAGTTTTAATAGCCCTTTGTCTCTGAGCAAGGGTATTGCTGTATAATTACACTCCAGTAATGCACGTCATGTGCTGGTAAGAGTTGCAGATGCAGTCTGATGTTCTGATCTGGGGATTTTGTTTTCCTTTATCCCCAAAATAAGAACTTCCTATACTGTGGTTCTGTTTTAGGAGAAGTGCTGAAGTTGTTGGAACAAGAAGGAGTATCCCTGTCAGATGTAAATCCTGCTCCACTGGATACCATGTAAGAACAAAAATCTCATTTGCACCTTTGCTCATGCTCTTTTTCATCTGGTATTGATAGAGTTCTTCAACAGAATGTGCCTTTCCACTCCTGCTCTACAGAAGAGCACCTGCCTTTGCATTTGATTTATTTGCTTCTGTCACTGGAATCAGTACAATTGTGCATCAACATACTTAATCTTCAGAATATGATGAATCTTCCCTTTTGGAGAATCTGTAACCGTTAGTTGCGGAGTTCAGTAGTCCCAGGATTAGCAGCTCTTGCTGCAGATCAGCAGGATTGCTGGAATTAGCTCAGTAAGACTCTAATGGCAAAATAATTGTGCCGAGAAGTACAAACTGCAGGACAGTGATTGACTTCAGTTACTGTCACTTTGAGGAATCCCTCAAAAATCTACCTGCAAACTGTAAAGTGAAAGAACCTGGATCAGTGATGAAAGAGTTTGCTAACAAAGCCAGTTTCTGCCCTGTGCTCAGTTTGCTTCTCTGTTCCTACTTACCAGAGCTACTGTAAGGATTCCAGAATTAAACCATATATGAGAAATATTTAGGTCACCCAGCTAATCTCTAGAAGCCTTTAGATTTGTAAAAAAAATGAGACTTAAATCATGTGCAAACCAGATGCGCCTTTAGATGCTTCAGCTGAAAAAATACCATCTGGTGGAGTGACAACTGCACAGAGATCGGGGCCACCATGGGAACGGGAAACATCACGTTTTACTCCTCCAAGCTGACATGCAGTGGTGGTTCCACACTGAACACTAACCCAAAGCCTTCTCTTCTTCGGAGGAAAATAACTGTCTGCTTGGTACTTGGCACGTTAAACAACAGGAGGGCTACATGTGCAGCAACCTATAAGAGTGATCAGAGATGATTATCATTCAAAAACTTACAGCTCAAGCTCCTAGAGTTTTTAGAGAGCTTTTGATACCCCAATGCGCAGCATCCAGAATGTAGAATGTAGACCCCGCTCTGTTCTCAGCTGTTCCCCTTGCAGATGTGACACTCATGGTTTAACATTTGGGTTATTTCTAAATAAGGCTTCAAGTCTTGCGAGTGCCATTGGCAGCCTGCGCTCGAGAACGGTCTGATCAGCGCGGCAGTGCCCTGACCTGACATGCAGCCTATTTACCCTTTAATTGTCACAAACGTGGGCACTCTGGAGTTCCTGAAAAGGACAGTGTGTGGTGGGCAGTCTGTTGCCATCCAGTCCCTTGCGTGCCCAGAGCCTCGGTTTCCTTGTGCCGCATCTCCGTGGGTCGGTAGGTGTGGGTTCCCCATAGCTCATTTGTTAGCACAGCTGCGGTTATGCACCTTTCTCCAGGATTAAGTGGTTTTTTTTCTGACATAGCACACACAGAGTGTGTTTTCACACCACAGGAGTATCCTCAGCTGTAGTAAACGTCTGTATGGCAGAGTCCCAACAGAACAATTGGAGAAGTTCCCCGTGTAAACAAGTCTTGCTGTTCTACCTGCTGTATCGCTACACTACTAACAGAAAATTGAGGAGAAAAAAGATTCTGGGGAAATGACCTTATGGAAGTGTCAGTTATAACATCGAACTAAATGTCTAATGAATCGATAAACATCTCTGGCTGGCTCCTGAGGAGCACATTGGGAGCAGCAGGCCTCATGCTGGGGGTGATAAAGTGCCTCTGTGACCTTTTGCTAGCTTTAACATCCCCGGTAAATGGCCTGGGTACAAACAGCACGTATTCCTCAGGCCCGGGAGTGTTCGCAGGAGCAGTCCCATGGCTGTTGTTCTGCTTTATCCTCCAGCACGTGGAAAAGCCCATTAAGAGGTTATTACATTTGGCAGCAAGAACGAGATAAAGAGCCAGAAATCCCCGGACTTTTGCTGGTATAACCGATCGCTCGAGGCCAGCACTGGAGCTTACTGGCAGCCTCGTTCTAGGAGAGTAGCAGTACGTGAGGCCAGACACACTGAAACATTTTGTTAATGAAGCTCAGTTCCTGTAAACAGGATCAAATTAAAAATAGTTTCCGGGGGTGATCGCAGGCTAAAGTGTTGCCTTCTGCAGTTCTTCCAAGCTGAGATTTTATCTGCAAGAGGCAACATCTTCGATTTGACTTGAAACAGTCTGGCCTGGATTCAAGTGTTTTCCCTTCTGCAGCTGCTTGGAGGAGGACGCGAGTGTCACTGCCTGACGGGTGCTTAGGAGCAGATCCCTCCTCTTGTTACTCCCTCGTAACAAAAGCTATTGTTGTGGCTCCCATCTGGTGAGCTCTTCTCCAGGAGCATTGTCTTGACCTCGGAATAGCTGGTGGTGTTTTGGCATGTCGATGAGGTGGAATTATTTGTGGAGAACTAGAATTACAGAACTTAACATTAGTATAGTTGCTTGACCCGAAAACGGTGTGGATCTCGAAGCAGGACCCTGCTGAGGACAACTGCAAACCTAGCCAACGTCCTGGCATCGTTCAGTGCGCTCGCTCGCCTTCGTTTCAGGCCCATACCACCATTGCTTCGTTCCTTCCCACCTCCCATTTCAAAGGACAGCCCAGGGTGTGTGTAGAGGTGCTAGAGGAAGTTAAAAAAACTCTCACATCCTCCTGTCTCAAGCAGTCCTAAACGTACTTTGAATACATCAGGATTAAGTTGGCAGTGCCCGGGTCAGGCCTTGTGGCATGCGACAGCATTTCCACTGAGCTTGTTTGACCCAGGGGAAGCTGGGCAGCACAGGGTTACACTGCTGGCCTCTGCAGCCAGAAATAGTTGGTTCCCAGGAGAAGGGGAAAAGCTCGAGGCTCAAAGGGAGCTGGGCCAGGGCTTGTTCCGTCGCTTTTGAGTCCCCTGGACTGTTGTGTTTGTGCTGGCTGCTCTGGTCTATCAGGGGCTCCCCTAAAGCTGCCTCTTTCTCCGCTTCCCCAGGTTCGGGAGCGTCGCAGAGGAGGAGCTCACCGGCCACGCCGGAGGGGGCTCGGGGGGCTATCTGGAGCACATATACAGACATGCAGCCAAGGAGCTCTTTGGAATTCAAGTGGATGCAATTCACTACAAACCCTTAAAGTGAGTTGTTCAGAGCCCCACCGACAGCGCTGGGTTTGCTGAAGTTCTGGTCACGCTCTTATCTCGCTGATGGGCTCAAACTTCCTTTGCAATGTCAAACATTTTGCTGCAAGCCATGGGAATTGTTGTCTCACTCCCACAGCTGCTGAGCAGTAGATCAGCCCACGCTCCGTGCAGCTTTTCCCTGGGAGACTTCGAGCCCCTTCACCACCCACGCGCTTTGTTTTGGCCTGGTGGATTTTCTCAGTCGCAAGCTGCAGACAGTTTGTAGAGTGATTTAGAAGACAGAGCTCACCCACATCTGGCCTCCCGCACCTGCGGCCAGACCCAAACCGTCGGTGTGTCACTGATGTGGCTCCCACAGAACATCCATGTCAGGGCTTTGGGGCTGTTCTAACCATGTTGTGGTAAGACAGAAAACACCTCACTTGAATTTGGGCAGGGAGGCTCCTTCAGCTGAGGTTGTTCCTAACGTCCCCATTACAGTATTAGTGTCCCGTTTGTAATAATTCCATCCCTGATGAGCAGTATTTCTGTTCGCGTTTCTCTGGTCTAGGAAGCAGAAGAAACAGCCCCAAGTCTCAACGTGAAACACTTGATACAAATGAAATTACTTATTCTTTTATCAGGAACAGCTATTTCTATTAACCTGAGGAGTCTGGAAGCCTTCAGTAACAATTTGCTCCCTGGTTTTACGCCCCACTACAATTACAATGTGTCCTCGGTGGCCTCATTAATGCGCAAATTGGCTGAAGCCTACTCAGACGGCCCATCACAGTGACGCTGCTGCTGAGGCTCCCTTTGCTTATTCTTCAGCAAACTCCGTTCGAGTGGCAGGTCCCCGAGCAAGACTGGAGCAGGAGCTGTGACACAGTTCCTTCCTCTCTTTTGTTTGGGTGGCAGAGAACTAGGACAGCTCCCTGGACTAAGATTTGACAAAGCACCTGGTTTTAGCCCAGGGCATGCTGAAGTTTAACACAGACATTAATTTGGCTGCGACATTGTCTCTGCTCTCATTCCTCAGAAACAAGGACTTCCAGGAGGTGACCCTGGAGAAGGACGGGGTGGTGCTGCTCCAGTTTGCTCTGGCGTACGGGTTTCGAAACATCCAGAACTTGGTGCAGAAGCTGAAACGGGGGAAATCGCCCTATCACTACGTCGAAGTCATGGCCTGCCCGTCAGGTAAGGCTGCACGGGGGTGTTGCTGCGAGGAGCTGTGTGAAACCATAAGAACAACGGGCCACTCCTCACCCCGAGCGCTGTGGCAATGCTGCCGAACTCCCGAGATGTGGCTGTCACCGCATCAGAATTGGTGTCACTGCATCAGAGTTGTTTGTGAGGGCGTTTTCCTACCCAGGAGCTGGTAATTCTTCAGGATTTCAGTAATTACAGTTAAATCCATGGCACAAAATCTGTGCCATTAGCACTTTCAAGGAGCTCTTCGTGGTTTTCTGAGCTCTTTGGTACACGAGGAGATTCTTCCTCTAAAGCTACACCAGACTGACCGCGATGCTTTTAGACAATGCTTGCTGTGGCTGGTGAAAAAGTCTCTTTTGACCTGTTTTATTCCCTTTTCCACTTCGCACAAGCCCTCCTCTTTCTCCCTCCTGCTTCTCCTTGACCCTGCTAGCAGAGAGCACGGGCAGCTTGACCCCAGGCCTAAGCAACGCTTAGCTGCACTCCCAGCACTCTGAGCAGCTGCTTTCTCCCCACTTTGGGCAACCACACGCTGCATCACTCAACTCCCAGTGTTCCTCCACCCCACCAGTGAGCCCAGAACATCCCCCAGGCTCCTTTATCGTACCTTCAGCTGAGTCCCGGAGGTGGTTCTCACCTTGGTCGTGTTCTCTGGAGGCAGGAAACGAGCATCAGAGCTCCCTACTCTTACCAGTCCCCTCAGCTGGCCGCAGGCTGAGTTAGCCCTGGGGCACACCGGACCACTGATCTCCTCCCCAGAGCTGCAGCCCGCCCTGCTGCTCTGAGATAACTGGGGAGTAAACCGCCCTTATAATGGTGTTTCCATGTCTGCAGCTATTTGCAGGTGCAGAGTACATTAACTGCAGCTGTTCTTTTTCCTGATAAAGCCAACGTGCTCTCCAAACTCAGTGACAGTTTCTTGCTTTGTTGTGCTTAGGCTGTTTAAATGGAGGTGGCCAGATCAAACTGGACGGGGAATCCAGCAAGGACCAGCTCCAGCACGTGGAGAGGTTGTACGAGTCTCTTAAGACTGAAGTTCCAGAGAAGAACCGGACTGTAAGCGAGCTGTACGAGCGGTGGCTGGGCGGCGCGGGGTCAGGAAGGGCTGCGGAGGCTTTGCACACCCAGTACCACGCCGTGGAGAAAAGCAGCGCTGGGTTTAACATCAAGTGGTGAAGCGGGACGCTGCGGAGCCCAGATACAGACACTCAGTGCCTTTTAAACTGTCGGCTCACAAAAGACTCCTAAAGTTCTGTGCTGTCACCAGGAGTTCCTGGCTGTCGTTAGGGAGGAGAAGGCAATGTGCATAGAGACAGGTAGTGTTAATTCCTACAGCTTTATAATAATGGAAGTGATGTAAATAAAATCCAAACGCTGACTTGAAACCCGGGTCAAAAGCAGCAGTGATGTGTCCCAGCCTCCACACAGCCCTTCAGGACCAAATCCTGCTCCCTCCACAGCCCTGATCCTCCCAGAACTGGGGAATTAAGGTACAGAAGGAAGTGGCTCTCACCACGACAAGCCTTATGCTCGGGGCCAGGGTTGCTGGTGCAGGACTCACTGTAGTTTCACAGCTCTCGGGTTCATGGCTGTCTCTGCCGGGGCAGCCTCATTCAGTTGTGAATGGTGTAATGTCACTGCTCTGGAGGTGCCCTGTCAGAGGGTGGCACCAGCAGCCCCACATCAGCAGTGGGGACCTGGCGGTGCTGGGGGAGCTCAAAGGGCTTTTGCAACCAAAATTCTGAGATTTGCAGCTGTACCTGAACTCCAGGGGAAGGGACACTGGAATCCCCTTGTGACCGCTGCAGCCCCGAGTGGATGGGACCTCAAGTCATGTTACTGAGTCACTTCAGTATTTCTCCTTTTCCCAGTTCCTGCTCTGCAGGGCAGGATCGTGCAGAAAGGGGAGTGAGAAAGTGGCTGAGAACTTGAAAACAAAGCTGCCCCACGGCTTTGTTCCTTCAGAGCCTACTCAGAGAGAGCTGGTCGCTGCATCCGGCCAGACTGTCACCTTGACCGGACCCTCGTCCAGGACAAGCCTCACCGGTCGGTGGTGGCCTTGAGCGCAGGGCAGGCAGAGAGCCTTGGCCCATCCCAGGCAGGACCTGCCCATGTCCTTCCCACAGCCGCCCCCACCCTCTAGTGAAAATAAGACAACGGTGTAAGGGACATCTTGTGTTAATGTGTTTAATTAAAAGCTTTACATTTCTGAGGTGTTTGATGGGTTCACAGTGCTCACAAGGCAGGACCCTCTCCCTCCCCACTCGGCTCCTTTCACAGAGCCTTGGCCCATCCCAGGCAGGACCTGCCCATGTCCTTCCCACAGCCGCCCCCACCCTCTAGTGAAAATAAGACAACGGTGTAAGGGACATCTTGTGTTAATGTGTTTAATTAAAAGCTTTACATTTCTGAGGTGTTTGATGGGTTCACAGTGCTCACAAGGCAGGACCCTCTCCCTCCCCACTCGGCTCCTTTCACAGGCCACAGGGTACTTTCAGAGGATGCCCCGAGGCACAGAGGGCGTATCTACCGGCGGCCCCCGCTTCCCCCGCCCCCT
>NW_010410522.1:1800-2965 GCF_000710305.1 Buceros rhinoceros silvestris | reverse complement strand
CGGCCCAAAGAGTGGGTATCTCCCCGGGGCCTCCGCTGCCACTGCCCCGTCCGTCCCACAGGCCGAGGCACTGGGACCACGATCTCTGCACATCAATGCGAAGGAGACACTCTGTTTCTGTGGAGAACACGCCCGCCAGGCCCGCAGTGCACAAAGAGAGCTCAAATGAGCTGTGGAGTAAACAATCGGGGCCCGACTTTTTGTCTGTTCCCAAGTTACCAACACCCACGCACGGCCAAAGCTGTCACAGGACGATCCCCCCGGAGCAGACCAAGACCTCGGCTCCCGCAGAGGCTCCCAGGCGCCTCTTCTTGCCGTGGCACCAAGAACAGTCCAACATCCCCTCGCCTTTGAGCTGCCGGCTGCTGCTGTCAACACGAGCAGCCTCGGCGCTGCTGTAGGAGCCCTCCCTGCGCACACACGGGCGCATCGCTGCTCCCAGTACAAACCAGCTCCCAGAGCAACTGGGAAACGTCGGCAAACTGTTCCAATGCACAGCAACCGAGTCACTCTGAGGCAATAGTGCTGAGGCAGCGGGTGCAGCAGGGCTGGTTCTTTCCCTCCCGTGGGGAAGAGTAAATTCTAACTCTGTAACTTAATAAAAGGGAAAAAGGAAACCTTAGTCGGGGTTCTAGCAAGGGAAGAGACAGCCACAAACCAGGCGTCAGCGGTAACGGATGCAGTTCACAGTCCACACGTGAAAGACCCTGAAGTCGACTCTATTCCAGTGTTCAGAGCTATAAAATCAATAACCAGCAGTTTAAAACAACAACAAATGGTCACGGGTGATGGGACCAGCATGGAGTTTTCACCAAGCTGCGCAGCGCTGCTGTCCTCTGAGCATCCCCAACTCTTCTATGCCTGCAGGAGCCACGGGAGGGTAAAGGGCTGCAGGACGGGCAGCAGTTCCCACACCCACCAACTCGAACATCACGAGTGTGGGTGTTCTCCCCTCAAAACACCTCCTGCCTGGCAGCCACCACCACCCAGCGGCCACGGGGGCTTTGCTGCTGGCTGGGGACACCCACGCGCCCCCATCGCCCGGGACCGGGCAAAGCTCCCGTGGGCCGGGGGAGCAGAGCTGAGTGGAGCAACCTCGGAATGAGCAGGTGGAAGACAGAACCCCCTTCCCAGGTGGTCAGTCGGGAGCTGGATGGACGCAGCC
>NW_010410522.1:1255-1656 GCF_000710305.1 Buceros rhinoceros silvestris | reverse complement strand
GTGGTTGCTGCGTTTCGGGAGCCGCGGCGGCTGCTGCTCACTTCTTCTCGAGGAAGGGGCTGAACAGTCCCCAGTCGAAGGCGAGCACGGCCTGGGGATGGGGCCGCTCCTTGGGCTTCTTGAAGTTATCCCTCTCGGTGTGGAGGGTCCTCAGCACCTCCACTGGATCTGTCTTGCCCGTGAACTTCTGCAAGGGCTCTTCCCTGCAAGGAGACCAGCTCTGCTGTGACCGTGGGGGACGGGATAGGGACCCCTCTCCCTGCCAGCACCCCAACTGGGAGAGGGGTGGGGCGACATCCTCATGCTGGGTGGCTGCAGGGGCCCATGGGACTTGTCTGGGCATTGCAGGACCGCACTTCCAGGCACCCTCCCCTCCCTCGGGGCTTGGCTTTCCCATGGCT
>NW_010410522.1:0-1092 GCF_000710305.1 Buceros rhinoceros silvestris | reverse complement strand
AGAAGCACCAAGTGAAGAGGGAAAGGGGGACCAGATGCTGGGGGCAGGAGCAGCCAGCCCACCCCCGGCTGGGTTCGGGGCTGACCCACAGTGGAGCCCGTCGCACCCGCAAGGCCCCAGTGCTGCTTACGTGACCCGCAGGAAGGGGTTGTAGAGGAACTCCTCCTGCAGCGTGGAGGGCACCGTGGGCAGGTCCTCGTCATCTCGCTGCTGCCGAGGAACCACAGATGTCCAAAAACGTACCAGCACTCCCCTCCACCCCCTCCCCGGCAGGGACACAGCCACCTACTTTGGCCCACGCGAGCTTCTTCTTCACTATTTCATTCTCTGGTTCCACTTTCAAGGCAAACTTGAGGTTTCGGACCGTGCATTCGTGGCCGCAAAACACCTTCTGCAACACCAGCAGGAAGCAGTCAGTGTCACACGTGTGCCGGTGCCAGGTTTGACCTGTCCCGGTGCTGCTGCAGCCCCAGCCCCGGGGATAGGTGCCACCTCCCGAGCCTGCAGCCCCCTCCTGACTCTGGGGTCCCTCCCCAGGCTGGGGCTGAGTCACGGGGCACTCACCGTCTCCTTCGGCAAAGCCCCCAGGATTTGGGTCAGGTTGGTGTACATCTGCTCCGCTGTCCCCTCAAAGAACCTCCCGCAGCCTCCCACGAACAGTGTGTCACCTGTGGGGAGAGGGGTGTGGGCACAGAGGGGACCCTGGCCCCCTTCCCAGGTGGTGGGTGGGAGGTCCCCTCGTCCCCCCAGTACCCCAGGGTGCACTCCAGCAGGGTGGGGTACCTGAGAAGAGAGCAGGAGCATCGGGGGAGCCATCCTCCCACATGAAGTAGCACATGTGGCCCGAGGTGTGGCAGGGGGTGAAGAGGCATCTCACCCGGATGGCCCCAAACTGTGGGGAGAGACAGTCAGGACCCCCACAAGCCCCACGGCATCACCTGCCTGGGGCTCAGCGGGTCGCAGGTGTGCCAGGAGACAGAGATGGCCATTTGGTCTGGAATGCACGTGTCTGCTCTGACGGTGAGTAGTAGCGGGGCCCCCGGGGAGGGCTGGGTCCCCCACCACAATCCCAAAGGGGCTGGGAATGGGACA
>NW_010410521.1:2223-3793 GCF_000710305.1 Buceros rhinoceros silvestris | reverse complement strand
GTTTTGCGCAGCCCACAGCGTGCCCTGAACCTACCCTGTGCCCCCCTCCTGGCACCCACCGCTTGGCCAACGGACTGACTGCATCCGTCCCCCAGCATCCTGTGTCACCCTCGCCCCGGGGCCCCCCGCACTGTCCTTCCCCACCTTGCCGGTGGCCCCATGGGCGACGTACTGGGCTCCCTCCCTCTGGGCGATGTCCACCAGCTTGCGGGCGATGCAGGGCCGTGCCAGTGCCGTGCCCAGCAGGTACCGGTCCTCGTAGAGAGCGTTGGCCTGCACCGCTGGCCAGATGAACTCCTCCACGAACTCCTTGCTGATGTCCTCGATGTAAACCTGCCAGGATGGAGGGAGCTTAGTGATGGGAGTGACTGGGGGGAGATCCCTCTCATTTAGGGTTATGGGGACAGTGTAACGAAGGGTCCCTTCTCCTCCCCTTTCCTACATGGTGCTAAAAGGCTTTGTACAAAAAAACAAAATAAAAGGGGGGGTTTCCACTTTAGCAGGGCTCATCCCCATGGCAGAGAGATCTCAGAGCCCCCGGGCACCTGCAGAGAGGGACACCCTTACCTTCTTGGCCCCCAGAGCCAGTGCTTTCTTTCGTGCTGCCTCAAAATCTTCCTTCTGCCCAATATTGGCCTGGAAGGGAAAAAACCCCAAGAGTGAATGTGAAAGGAGACCACAAAACCCAGCACCAGCCCAGCCTGGCATGGGACATCATGCGAGGCATGGCAGAGCCTACGCTGGCTGGGCTTGAGGCCACCCAGGATGGACAGGAGGGGGTCCCCCCTGCGAGACAGCAGACATCAGCACCATGCCTCCCTTTGCCAAGCCCCAGTGCGCTGCCCTCATTAGCAGAGGGTCATTTGCTGGCAGGGACAGGCTGTGCCGCACAGGGCTGGCAGCTCAGCAGAGCAGCACCCGGCCGGGCGATGGTTAACCAGTCACCACACTGCCACACACACTCCAGGATCCCTGTCACCCACCCGCGTCCCCAGCCCCATGGCCCAGCGCCCCCCTTCACTCCCAGCCCCTGAAGACAGGGCCCCCTATGGGGCAGGGCTCGGTGTGGAGCTCACCAGGTATGCGATGACATCGTAGCCCTGCTCCTTCAGCCACACCAGGATGCAGGAGGTGTCGAGGCCCCCGCTGTAGGCAAGGACCACCATGCCCTTGGACTGAGCCATAGTGCTGGCAAAGCAAAGGAAAGAGGTTCATGATGGCCCCAGGCCCTGACCCTGCTTGGCACAGGGATGCTGCAGCCATGAGCTGTGAAGCCCTTCCCGGTGTCCCTGAACTGGGCACCGGGCCATCACGGGCCAGCCAGGTGCTGAGGGCAGCCAGAGGTGAGGGTTCTCCCGGGGCTGGGATGTTCTGGGCAACACAAACAGTAACCAGGGAATGAATAACCAGGAGGCAAGAAGCAAAGCCCGTGGCAAACCAAACACTCGGGGTCAGCAGCAGCTTGAGCAGGTAGAGGAGCACGCGGTGGAGCTGCCAGCGCTGGGACAAGATCTCGGATGAAAACACAGGCCCCCAGTGCTGCTGCTGCTCTCCTTCATGGGCAGCGAGA
>NW_010410521.1:1702-2146 GCF_000710305.1 Buceros rhinoceros silvestris | reverse complement strand
TCCTGCCGCTCCTGTTGCGGGCCGGGAGAGGGTGCCGCCATGAAGTGCTGGGTGCTCCCGTGGGACCATGGCCACAATCAGCCCGGGTCTGGCTGAGCCCCTTCCTCTGCCAGAAGTGCCAGGAGGAGACTCACCATGGCAGCAGGAGGGAAGGATCAGTTGGACCAAGAGCCCTCCCGGGGCTGCAAGGAGCAGGAGGAGGGCTGGGGACAGGAGAAAAACCCATGGCACTGTGGCCACGTCTGGGCTGGGGCGCCCAGCCAGGGCAGGCACCCTGCCTGCTTGCCGGCCGGTGCACCCAGTGGCAGCGGGTGATGGAGGAGACCAGGGCACCACGGGGGCCGCTTTGCTCTTACCTTTGCTCCACGCAGCTCTAGCTCTGGCAACCTCGGCACAGCCTGCCCCACAGTCTGCAGGCACCCTGCAACATCGGGGGGCTGGGGC
>NW_010410521.1:1197-1523 GCF_000710305.1 Buceros rhinoceros silvestris | reverse complement strand
GCGCCCCCGCCTGGCTCGGGCACGACCCAGCACTTCATGGCCCTGCGCCCAGGGCCGGTACAGAGGAGCCAGGCAGCAGCAGATGGGTGCCACCGGCACTGCTCGGCATGCTCAGCAGCATCCCCCAAATCCAGCCCCATGTCTAATTAATGCTTATCGGTCGTTTGTCCCAATTACACTGTCCCCTGATTGTTGCCCTTGCCAAGGTGAAACGCCTGCATGGGGATTTGGTGCCACTCACCCTTTGGCCGGGGATAGAGGACTTCGACCAACAACAGGAGATGGCGAAGGAGCGCAGGGAGAGGGAGGAGGGTCCTGCTGTGGCA
>NW_010410521.1:0-1117 GCF_000710305.1 Buceros rhinoceros silvestris | reverse complement strand
CAGGCTGTCCCCTCAGCCCCTGGGCCAGGCTATGAATCCCAGGGCCCCACAAAGAGGCAATGCCAGCTGACCCTTGGCCGGGGAAGGCGGCCGGCAAAGCGGCCAAGTCCTGTTCTGAGCAACTTCCATCTGCTGCTGCCAAGTCAGCACAATCTCACTCCTGTTTTTGCAGGCAGGGAAGGCGCCGTGCTGAGCTCCTCCAGGCTGGCTCACCCAGCACCTTTCACAGCGGGAGGCAGGGGGGACGTGCCCCAGCACCCTGGGTCCTGGCAGCGCGGTGTGTGGCCAGCATCGCATGGGGCATGGCTTGGAGCCAGCCCAGGTGCAGGATCTGGCCTGCCGCTGCTGCTGCTTTCTCACAGAAGAGCAAAGGGGTCTGGCAGACAGTCCTACAAGCACGATTCAGCTCCCTGAGCCTGCCCGTGCCCGTTGGGCTGCCGGCGCAGGCAGCACCCAGCACCCCAGCTTGTGCAACTGGCGTTTCCCTATCCTCAGGGCCCCGCAGGCATGCCAGACAGCCCCTGCCCAGGCAGCTCAGCCATTCCCTTCCTCACCAGGTCATTTACAGGAAAGCAATCGCAGTTCCTGAAAGCGCCCAGCCTAAATACGACACTGGACCTGCAGCTCTTTGCTGGGCAAATTCCCTCCTTCACCCCCAAACTCCAACCCTGCTGCAGCCACCAGCATCACTGGCACACCTACAGCCCGCCTAAACACCTCTGAGACCCAGCACTCTCACTTCACAAGTGGCAAGTGGGTTAGAGAAAACCTCTCCAGCTTTTCCGTGCCCAGACACGTTACGCTGCCCACGCGATGCCCAAGGGACCTTGCCCTGGGGTCGCATCCTGCATCCCAGGAGCGGTGTGGGGCCACCAGCGTTCCCAGCTCCGGAAACGGGGCTCGGGCCAAGCCTGCCCAGGAAGGGAGAGTCCTGGAGTTTTGGCGTCAAGTGGTAACAACCGAGAGCAAACAAAGCTCAGCGATGGGGAACGCGGCGGGACTTTCTCAGCCCTCGTTGTTATTCTGTAGCCATTTCCGTGTGAGTTGGGGCAGGGTTTTTACCAGCACCACTCTGGCTGCTCTGCTCCGCAGGAACATTTTCCTCGTTTTAAAACCA
>NW_010410520.1:5012-5627 GCF_000710305.1 Buceros rhinoceros silvestris | reverse complement strand
GGTGAGGTGGGTGCCACTGACACCCTCAGCCCCTCTCCCTTCTTGGCTAGAGGGTGGGGAGAGCCCTGTGGCAGCTCCAGGGGGCTGCAGGGTCTCGGCCAGCCTGTGGTGCAGGAAGGAGGTGCAGTCCCGGCTGAGCAGGGTGGGTGCACGCAGGGGTGCTGGGCGGTTGTCCCCAGAGCAGTCTGGCAGCACCACCCCTCCCCAGCCTTCACTCAGCATCTTCAAAGCAGCAAGTGTTACGGAGACAGCCACCTCCACGCCCAGATCGGTGCCCGTGGCAGCCACCCACAGCGCCAGGGCTCCCGAGGTCTGCTCTGGCAGAGGGTGCTGCAGGGAGGAGACCGCTCCAGCAGCAACAGCCCGTCTTCCCCAGGTCTGCAGGCACCGCTGGCCGCTCCCGGGAAGGCGCAGGGGGAGCAGGTAGTGCCGTGATGGGACCAGCCATCAGCGCCTGCCACCGCCTCACCAGGCACCACCGTCTGTCCCTGCCTCCCCATGCCAGGGGCCCAGGCTAAACTTTCCCAGGTAACACCCATCCTCCAAAGGCCTTCTCCAGATACTGGGCTACCGCCAGCGTCAGGTGGTCGTTGTAGGAGGCCGCCACGAGCTGGA
>NW_010410520.1:2854-4879 GCF_000710305.1 Buceros rhinoceros silvestris | reverse complement strand
GCGCAGGGTGGTCTGTGTGGGGGCCCGCCCCGAGCTGGATGCCCAGCGGCAGCCCCTCGCTGCTCAGGCCCAGCGGGCACTGTGTCACCGGCAAGCCCAGGACGTTGAAGATGGCTGGAAGAGAGAAGGTCACATCAGAGCAAGGACAGCAACTGCAGTATGTCACTGCCTGGCTCTCCCGCCCCAGGGAGGTGGCTGCTGCCACCCACAGTGCCAGGCTCCTGGGAGGCACCCTAGCGGAGCAGTCAAGGCAGGTGGAGCAGCGACACGATGACAAGGGACATTGCTGGCCAGAGGGTCCCAGTGCCCACATCACATATGCAAATTGCACCCATGAGTGATGACACATCTTAAGCATCACACCACACTGCCAAGCTCTGCTCTGGGATACTCTTGCCCCAGGCACCATCCCTCCGTGCCTCCAAGGCCACACAGCTTTGCAACGTGGCGCTGGCGTCAAGGAGCTCAAGCCATGGGAGAGCCACACAGAGCCCCAAACTGTACCCCAAGAGGTGGCAGTGGCTCTCGGGTACCTGCCAAACCCCAGCACCAGAGACCAAACCTGCCTCGCTGCAGACAGCAGGTACCAACACCACAGTTTTAAAGCATGACCGTGATCCTCGCCCCATGTTCCGGAGCAGCGAGACACCCCTCTGCGCCACAGAGCCCACTGCCAGGGATGGCAGTTCTCTGGGTGAATTCCTCCCACCTGGCACTGCCGCAGCGGGCAGGGGCACGGCTGCCCCCCGCCTGCCCCTCACTGAGGGGCCAGAGCCTCACCTGTGTAGGCGAAGTTGAAGGGCATGCACATGGGGGAGTGGTGCCTGGGCGCTGTGGTGGGGTGCGAAGGGTAGAGGAGCACACCATCGGGCCCCAGCAGCGCCTCCATCTCCTCCTGCAGGCTCTTCCCCATGCTCACCAACTTGGCATTCCCGCTGGGGTTGAGTTTCATCACCTTCTCCGTCAGCCCCAGGGCTGCAGGGCACAAAGAGGGATGGAGAGTGAGCAGGAGGACTGTGGGTTACGCAGGCTCAAAAGCGTGTGGCCCACACCAGCATACCCAGCTCCCAGTGGGATCCACCAGGCCCCCTTCCCTGCTGGCCCACCACGGATGGTCCCCTGCACAGCCCTGTGGGCAGCATCCCAGTTTTGCCAGGGGAAAGGCTTTCAGCTCGCCCATCGCTTCAGGTTCTTGCAGCCACCGCGACTGAGCAGAGCTGGCAGAACAACCTCAGCACTCATTAGGCAGCAGCAGGACAGCACTAATGACGATTCTCCAGGATCTGCTGCTAAGAAATGAGATCGGTGCAGACCCCTGACTGGCTCCCTCAAGCCCCAGCAGCGCTGGAAGGGCCTGGCTTTAACAACGCGCCTGCCCCATCGCTGCCTCCGTACGCCCCAGGGCTCCTCCTGACCTTACCGATAGCTGGTAGAGTGTGGGACGACATCCCCACCAGCCACTTCACCAGCTCCCACAGCGGCCACACTGGCTTCCCGTGGTCACCCAGCAGGTCTGTGAAGAGCTGTGCCTCCTGCAACACACACACGCTGCCCATCAGCTCACCGTGCTCCGGGAACATCTCCCGGCAGCGTTTACCGCTGTTCTGCGCTGTGGGGTCAGGACGGAGGAGGGAGCGGGGGCCAGGCCTGCCCTCCTCAGCAGGATGGTGGGGGGTGTTCTTCCACCGCTGCCAGAATGGCAGAATGCACGAGGCGTCACACCGCAGAGTTTATTTCTGCTGTGAAACACGTCCCTGCACACGCTGAGCACGGCCTGCTGCTGGGCGGGAGCCGGGGCGGGACACGGAGCGGGGAGCTGGGGCGGGCTCTGCCTGCTTGGCTGACGTACCAACTTGCACAAGGAAGGTCAACCTGCTAACGGGGCCTCTTCCTCCCCACACCAGCTGCTCCTCTGCAGAGCCGCACTGTCACCCAAGGGACAGCACGGGAGAAGGGGCTGTGCAGCTTTGGAAAGAGGTGAGGGAGGACTGGGGGGACAAAGGGGGGCGGGACAGCCGCAAGCCT
>NW_010410520.1:2177-2758 GCF_000710305.1 Buceros rhinoceros silvestris | reverse complement strand
CAAAGGGGGCCGGGACAGCCCCAAGCCGGGTTTGGGAAGCCTTCAGCTCTCCATGGCCAGCCCCAAACAGCCACTTCCCTGCTGCCACCGAATTCATGCCTTTGCCAGCTCGGTCTGACACACCTGCCCATCGCTGTCCTTGGATGACATCATGGCTGACCAGATCTGGAAAGAATACTTCATCTTGTGGATCGCCACACGCTGCACTTGGACCCCCAGCTCGCTTTCGAGGTGCTCCACCACCTAGGGGGAAGAGCAGGAAGGGTGCGATGCACTGCGGTCAGCCCCTGGGAACCAGGAGCAGCTCCTCGTGGCTGCCGCGCAGGGGATTCCACAGCTCCTGCCCACTCCCCTCCGCCCCGAGCAGCAGAGGGCCCCTTCCATCTCCCAACAGCCTTGGAGCTCCCCAAACGGCCCTCCACGTCATCCCCAAAGATGCTCCAGAAGAGCACCCAGAGCAGCACAGATGATCTCTTTGAAACACAAGAATTCCTTTGCGTGACTAGATGCCAGGCAGCGGCCCCGGGGAGGCCACGGGCGCTTGCTGTGAGATGTGCCTGCAGAAGGTCCTTGTAACATGG
>NW_010410520.1:1694-2028 GCF_000710305.1 Buceros rhinoceros silvestris | reverse complement strand
AAACAAAAGCCAGCCGCTGCAATGGAAACTGCCCTCCAACACGCGGGTGCTGCCGGCTGGGGCGCCTGCAGCCGCCCGCCAGATTTCCCCTTTGTTTCTTCTTCAACACAGAAGAAGAAAAAGATCTTTCCTCATTCTTCCCACTGGAAATGCAGGAGGGGGGTCTTGAGGCTGCCTCCGTCCCGCAGCCCCTGCAGAGCCACGCACAGTGTCGCTCACCCAGCCTCCCCGGGACTCCTCAGGCTGGTCTCCCCAGGTGTCATGTCCAGGCTCACCCCAGTGAGAGCCAACCTCTGTCCCCTCCTACCTTCTTCTGGGCCTGCAAGATCTCCTT
>NW_010410520.1:1205-1574 GCF_000710305.1 Buceros rhinoceros silvestris | reverse complement strand
CCTCTCGACACAAAAATGGACCCGCCGTCGTGATCCATGCAGTGGAATTTTATTTTCTCCAGCGACACCTTTTCATCCAGCTTCAGCCTGCGAAAGGAACGGCGCTTTGTCACAAATCCGTCCCTAGCTCCTCCCTGGCTACCAGAGCTACTCACACACTCGTTAATGTGTCCTCAGGCCACCTGCTACCTCCTCGGGCTACCCTGCTCTACCTGTCAGGGTGGGGAGGAAAGTCCCTGAAGACAGACGGACGGCTGCCACCACAACCCCTCCAGCCACCTGTTAGCCCCAGCTGGCTCTGCCTGTTTCCTCCATCAGGAAAATCCTCATCTCTCGGGTGCACCTCGTGCCACAGACCCTGGCCTCAGC
>NW_010410520.1:570-994 GCF_000710305.1 Buceros rhinoceros silvestris | reverse complement strand
CGGCGTGTAGT
Organism: Buceros rhinoceros silvestris; assembly: GCF_000710305.1. Classification (NCBI taxonomy): domain Eukaryota; kingdom Metazoa; phylum Chordata; class Aves; order Bucerotiformes; family Bucerotidae; genus Buceros; species Buceros rhinoceros. The sequence goes on along the minus strand of NW_010410520.1, from coordinate 983 downwards.
TGCAGCAAGAAGCAGGACCTGCCCAGTCCGCCCTGTCTCCACTCTGCTCCTTACTGGGACACACCCCGCGAGGGCTGCTGGGCTGCACAGACCTATGAGAAGACCAAACGGGGCCACGGTGTGGGATGGAAAACGCCTGTTCGGCACAGGACACAGCACACCTGAAACCCAAAGGGAAGGCCAGCCCAGGAGGGAAGGGCCAGGCTGGATGGCGAGGAGGACCTGGCTGACCAGTCTCACTCCCACGGGTGGTGGGAGGCTGGCCCTGGCTGCAAGGGTCCTGCTGGAGCCAGGGAACCAGCAAGAAGCAACCGGGGTGATGCACACCTCTCTGCACCCAGGACTGACCACTGGGTTGGCCAGAAGGTGGAGGAGACCGACTCAGCAGCCTGAAGGGGTGGGAGGAACTCACT
>NW_010410520.1:0-201 GCF_000710305.1 Buceros rhinoceros silvestris | reverse complement strand
GACGGGCTGGCGGGGGAAGAGGAGGAAAAGCACCCAGCGGGGACACCAGCCGCCAAGGAAACATCCCAGCAGCAGATCCTGACGCTGGGGAGACGCCCCACGTTGAGGATGCGATACTAGGGGAGAACCCTGACACCTCCCGTGGGCTGGCATTTGGCCACCAAACGGCTTCCCACCGGCAGACCCCGCCTCTGCTCTCGC
>NW_010410519.1:964-2904 GCF_000710305.1 Buceros rhinoceros silvestris | reverse complement strand
CCGTCGTGTTTTCACTGGAGCTGTCGTGCTCACAATGCCCGCCCTTGGGCTACTGAGGGTTCTGCTGCCTACCTCCCTCCAACACAAGGCCCATGGTGTCTGGCTTGGGATCGTGCTGTCGCTCTCCACCACTGTGCCCCTGTACACAGTGCCGTGTGGCTGGGCCGTTAGCCATGCTGGGCTGTGAATCTCAGGATCCTAATTGAACAGGGGAGCTGTGAGTCCTGCTCTTCAAGGCAGGCAGACCTTTATCTTCAAGGTCCACGCTCTCATCACCACGGGACCTGGCCCTGGAGCAGTGCAAGGCTTTGTTCCCCACTGCTGGGTGCTGGGGCTTGGTGCTTATGCTGTGAAACTCCACAACATCCCTGTGCTGGGTGCTGTGGGGCATGGACCCCATTGGCTGTGCAAGACTTTATTCCCCATCTCACCCCAAGCCCAGCACCATGGGGCTTGGCTGCTGGGTCATGCCTTGTGCTGCCCTGCATCCCTTTGCAGGCAGGTTTCAGAGAGCCAAACTCTCTGTGCCAAATTTTCCCCCTCAGGGGACTAGGTCCCTTGTGCCCTTCCTTCCTCTGTGGGGCTGCAGGGAAAAAGGTGACCACCTCCAGAGCACAGCTTGCCAATGCTTCCCCAGCATACATGAGCCGCTCCAGAGAGGAATGGCACCTGCAGAGCAGCACCCCACACCTTCCTGCCACTCCTCCCAGCAGTGCTGCATGCTGCTCTGAGGGTTGGACCACCTTGCTGCCCAGTGAGACCCAGCAAGGCGCACCGGTGATGCTCTGCTCAACAGACACAGTCTTTGGCAGGGGCAGGACAAAGCAGGAGCCTCTAGGGACACTGCTGTGCAAAAAGGCTTACCTTTATGCCTCCACCAAGATGCAGGCCTAGCACACGCTTTCTGCTTGGGGTGGGATCAGAACATGCTCTGCACTGCGGCATGCCATGGCACGGCACCATCACTGCTCCCAGCCCATGTCTCTGGGTCAACGACTTGTTCTGGTGTAGGAAGGCACCCCATGGCAGGGATGCAGATAGTCACTGTGGACAAGACAGTGTGAGGTACCATCAAAGAAAGCTCTGGAGGATGCTGGGAAAGCAGCCTTATAAACCGGTGCCCTCAGCACCCTACCTTACTGCCTTTTTTTCCCTCCTCAAGCCGATGATAATTTTGGAGGAGAATAACTGTAAAAAAAAAAAAAAAGGAACAAGCTTATTTTTTTATTCATGAACCAAACAGTTATAGCACAGGCATCTTTGCAGAACTACAACACACCATTTCTCTTGGAGTAATTTTTAACCAACAGCATTAGCACGACCAGTGGCTGAGCAAGGGTCACTGAAAGCCCTTCCTGATCCACTGGAGGGTTTTGTAATCCTCAGCCAGAAAGCAAGAGGGCAGCAACCTCCAGTTTAACAGTCACTTCGGTTAACTAGACCGCAAAGTCGTAACGCTGTGCTCAGCAGTGAAGGGTGTTCATTTGGTATAAAGAAAATTGCCAGAACTAAGGTCCCTGTTGTAGTAGCGTGGTAGTAGCTTTAATGACACTGCTTCATTTTGTAACAACACTCGGCATAAAATTTGGCAGACACCTGGAGGGATATTTATAATTTTCAGAAACTAAAGCAGCTCCTTCTAACAGGCAGATCTAACTGAGACTTTGGACAGGTTTTACCAGGCTGCAGTTTAAAGTTTATAACCAGAGCTGCTGACACACAAGAGATTGGGAAAGATCCACACAGTGTTCACTTCTAACCCAAAGAAGCCTCAAAAAAAAGTTAAATGTTTCTGGAGAAGAGCAAACAGGGCAAGTCATTGTACAGAGCAGTGACACAGGAGTGACGAAGAGTCCTGCGAAAAGAAATGGCTGATGAGGTGTCAGAAGGAAGATCGAGGTACCAACAGGAGTCAAAGGATGGGAAGCTGACATGGAAGA
>NW_010410519.1:0-875 GCF_000710305.1 Buceros rhinoceros silvestris | reverse complement strand
AGCGGAGAAGAAAAACGTGTCTCCTGGTTGACTGAAGCAGTCTCTGCTCCTGTAACAGGGCTGGTGGAGGCTCTTCAGTTCTGGCATCTCCTAGGTGAGGTCTCTTTCCGCACCTGTTGCTGAGATGCTGTCAGAGAGGCCAGAAGTGACCAGAAGTTGTGTTCTGGCAGGAGATGTCAGGGTGCAGCTGTGGGTACTGTGGGTTATGACACTGCAGTCACAGGAGACCTGCTACCAGCTCTGCTCTGTGTATTGTAGAGCAGGCTGTGGCAGCAGAGCAGAGGACACCAAGCCATCCTGCTGTGACAGAGGTGTGGGAGCAGGACCTTCAGCGCAAGTTTATGTAGTGCCCCGTGTGTCTTGGGTAGTTTGAAGCAGGACTGTCAAGATCCATGGCTGACGTCCCTGCTGCTGGGGCTGTTTTGTGCCCCCAGAGCTGCTGTAGCTGCTTGTGCTTTAGGAACTGCAGAAGGGAAAGCTGCTTGGAGCCAAGAGGTCCTAACTTCCAAACTGCTTGCAAATGGATGGAGGTGTGAGCAGCATCCCCAGGAGTCCTGGGCTTCTACCAGCTTTATAGGTGGTTAGCATAGACTTGGGGGCACTGTTCCAGCAGCAGTGCCAGCACTTACTTGTGAGAGTAGCTGAGCATTCACGGCACAGGCTGACTGGGAGAAGTCCTGAAGGTGACAGAGCTTGTCTCTGTCCCATTTCCCAGTCTGGGGTGAGGCGCTGTCTGTGTGCAGTTTCTCTGGGTTTGTTTTCTGACACCCACCCTGACCTCCCTCTTATTACAAGAGCCCCATGTTAAGCCAGCAGGCTCCCACTCAGAGCACTTGTCTGGCCAGACTCTGTGCCGGATACTTGCAGGCTGTTCT
>NW_010410518.1:969-1244 GCF_000710305.1 Buceros rhinoceros silvestris | reverse complement strand
GATCTGGGGGATCCCGGCAGCTTCAGGGAGATGGGGGCGAGAGGCGGATTCGGGGCAGGGGGGGAGTGCGGTTCAGAAGGATCTAGTGGGGTTTCAGAGGGATCTGGTGGGGATTCAGGAGGATCTTCTGCTGATTTGAGGTGTCCTGCGGGGGGTTGGAGGGATTCAGAAGGATCCAGAATGGATTTGGAGGGATCTGCTGCTGATGTGGAAGGATCCGGTGGGGATTCAGGAGGATCCAGAGTGGATTGCATGGGTGGGTTGGGAGGGAGTCG
>NW_010410518.1:0-827 GCF_000710305.1 Buceros rhinoceros silvestris | reverse complement strand
GATTGCATGGCTGGTTTGGAAGGAGGCCGAGTGGATTTCCAGGGATCCCCTGTGGGGCTGCAAGGTCCACTGTGGCTTTGCAAAGGCTCGGCATGAATTTTCAGGGATCCAGCCCAGATCTGACAGGATCCAGCGCAGATTTGGGTGGCTGCAGGGTGGATTTGCAGCGATCAAGTGCAGCTTTGCAAGGGCCCAGCCCCAATCTGCTGGGATCCAGCCTGGATGTGCAGGGATCCCATGCAGATCTGCAAGGATGCAACGGGGATCTGCAAAGACCCAGCCCAGACCTGCAAGGATCTAACGTGGATTTCCAGGGATCCAGCCCAGATCTGCTGGATCCAGCTCAGATCTGCAGGATCCAGCTCAGATCTCCCATGATTCAGCTCAGATCCGCAGGATCCAGCTCAGATCTGCAGGATCCAGCTCAGATCTCCTGGGTTGCAGCTCAGATCTCCCAGGATCCAGCTCAGATCTGCAAGATCCAGCTCAGATCTGCAGGATCCAGCTCAGATCTCCTGGGTTTCAGCTCAGATCTCCCAGGATCCAGCTCAGATCTGCAAGATCCAGCTCAGATCTGCAGGATCCAGCTCAGATCTCCTGGGTTTCAGCTCAGATCTGCAAGATCCAGCTCAGATCTGCAGGATCCAGCTCAGATCTGCAGGATCCAGCTAAGATCTCCTGGGTTTCAGCTCAGATCTCCCACGATCCAGCTCAGATCTCCCGGGACACGTCAGGGATCTGCAAGGATCCCGCCCGAATCCATGAGGATCTAACAGGGATTTCCAGGGATCCCCCTCCCCGATCTCCTCGGCGCAGGCGCATCCCCC
>NW_010410517.1:3649-5067 GCF_000710305.1 Buceros rhinoceros silvestris | reverse complement strand
ACCTTTCCTTCGTTAGGACAGAGCCCTGGCCCGCTGGTGGTTTCCAACAGCAGCCCTGTGCACGGTTCCCAGAGATCCAGCGTTTCGGAGTCCTCCTCCTCCTCCTCGTTGAAAGGTAGGGCTCTGCGCTCGGTCCTGTCTCTCTCCTGGAGTAAGACGGTGCTCTTTGGTCCTGGGGACAAACCCCGGGGCAGCGGTCCCTCCCTGCATGGTTGCGTCCCGCGGTTGGGAGGTGGTGGAGGGGTTGGCTCGCACGCGGTGTTCTGCGCTGCAAGCTCTCGGTGCCCGTGCTGCCGGCCGGGCAGTCCGCGCGCCCGAGATTCCCTGCTCAAGGAGGCAAAAGGATGAAATCTTTGCTTCTCTTCTTCCAAAAAAGCGCCTTCCCTGGGTGTGTGGGAGTGCAGACGTTGGTTTAAGGAACATCTCACGTCGTCTGTGTTCTGAGTTTCCTCCTGCAGCAGGAGGGGGAGATGGGGCCTCGAGGCCTGGTGGAAACCAAAGCCAACCAACGCGTAAAGGAAAGGGGGAGATGAGTGGAGCCGATCTTTTCCTTCTTTTATTTACTGATTCTCACTTTGAGATGCTCCGATTCTTATCCCAGCTCCTGGGGGGGCGTTTTGTCCCGCAGATGGTCAGGAGTCTGCTCGCTTCTGCCTTTCCCAGTCTGGTTAGCCCCACACGTGCGGCTCCCGAGGCCGAAGCGTTCCCGGTGCCAGAGGGTCGCCTGGGTCTGGGGCGAAGCCTAAGGATTCTGTTCCGTGTTTTACAGTCAGTTCATCTCCTATTCCCACCTTCGATCTGCAAGATGGTGGCAGGAAGGTCTGCCCGAGGTGTGACGCTCAGTTCCGGGTCACCGAAGCTTTGAGAGGACACATGTGTGTAAGTAAGGGCTCGACGCTGCGGGGAGGGGCTGGCAATGGTGGAGCGTGCAGGAGAGCAGGGGGAGGCCTCTGCAGCACCCCGGCTGGAAGCAGGCAGGGCCCACTTTGTGTCCTGCATGCCAGCAGCTGTGGTTATTTTCTGATTCCGTGTGTTGGTGAACAATCAGAACGGGGACCGAGGTGCTGACTGCGCTGCTCTCCCCTCGGGACTTTCCGAGAGCTGCCCTGTCCCGTCGTCGTGCTGCTCTGCGCAATCGCGGGTGAGGTTCTTCCTCGGTACAATCTAATGTGTGGGGTGTGTGTTTTTTTTTTTTTGGCATTTCTATATTGAGTATTTATAGTAGATACTTGAAATTCACGTATCATAGTCTACCCATGCCATTTTTTTCATTTTTTTTTTTTTGGTTTTTTGGTTTTTTTTCCAGTACTGCTGCCCTGAAATGGTTAAATTCCTCAGGAAAAGAAAATCTCCAGAATCTGAACCAAATATGCAGTCTGCAAAGCCTCCATCTCCAGAGAAAACAACGGCTGTGGCTT
>NW_010410517.1:1826-3486 GCF_000710305.1 Buceros rhinoceros silvestris | reverse complement strand
ACTCCCATCCCTGCGCTGTCCCCGCCTGCTAAAGCTCCGGAGCCAGGCGACGGCGTGCTGGACTCCTCCCAGAGCAAGCTCATCATGCTGGTCGACGACTTCTACTACGGCCGGGATGGCGGCAAAGTGAGCCAGCTGCTGAACTTCCCCAAGGTCCCCACTTCCTTCCGGTGTCCCCACTGCACCAAAAGGCTAAAGAACAACATACGGTAAGGGGACAGAGTGCCACGGAGCCGCTCGGTGGGTTCCGAGTCCCTCGAAGCAAAGGGGGGCGTTCGCCCGTCGTCGCACAGGGCAGGAGCTGGAGAAGATCGAGGGGTCGTGTTCCTCAGCAGGGTAGTCTTAAGCTTTGTCACCGTCACGTTGCCCCAAAGCGAGAGGTGCAGGCTCTGTGCTGCAGAACCTGTTCTCTCCTGGAGCTGCTGGACAGGAGGAGACTTTGCTTCTGGTGGGAAGAGCAAGCAGGAAACGTCTCCCCGCTGTCCAGCCCCCTGGGGGGTGGCGTGGCTGGTGCTGCCAGGGAGATGGGCGCAGTGTTTGCGTTTCTGGTCACACTCTTCTCTCTCTTCACCTCCCCAAGATTTATGAATCACATGAAGCACCACGTTGAACTGGACCAGCAGAACGGCGAGGTGGACGTCCACACCATCTGCCAGCACTGCTACAGGCAGTTCTCCACCCCGTTCCAGCTGCAGTGTCACCTGGAGAACGTCCACAGCCCCTACGAGTCGACGAGTGAGTTGGGTCTGCTGCTGTCCTTCAGCTGGAGGGTTTCTGTCTGCGTGGGCTGCAGCTCTCTCGAGAAGCGGGGGCTGCTCTACCCTCCCCCTTGGTTTCGTAGCCTGGCGGCTTCGCAGGCCACCAGCAAAGTCCATCCCAGCTACTGAGCTGGTGTTTTGGTTTGTTTTAAGGGTTTTTAAGGGACAGCTGTTCCCAAAGGAACTGGTAACAGGTTCTTTTGTCCCCCAGCCGTTACCTGCTTCTCCTTTCTGTTGCAGCAAAGTGCAAGATCTGCGAGTGGGCCTTCGAGAGTGAGCCCATGTTTCTGCAGCACATGAAGGACACGCACAAGCCCGGGGAGATGCCCTACGTTTGTCAGGTACTGGGAGAGGGTCAGGACTGGGCTTTGTACAGGCAGGCTGGGGAGACGAGCGGAGACCTGGCCCTTGTCAGCAAAGCATGTGGTTCGTGGTGGTCCGGGACGGAGCTTTTGGGCCACGGGACGGAGCTCTCGGGCCACAGAACGATGCTGTGGAGCCTGTAGCATTTTTTCAAGGTCTTGGGCCTTGGGATGATCTGGTGGCTACTAGTAGCTGAGCATTGACCACCAGTTCCCAGCCCTCTGAAGCTGGAGCAGCCTGATGGACGTTTGTGGAGTCCCAGTGGCATTTAGAGCCTGGTTTTTCTTTTCCTCCCAGGGCCTGGGGCAGATTGCTGGGCTGTAAAGAGAAGGTGTCACTCTGGAGCAGATGAGATTATGTTGCTCGTGTGATACCTTTTCTTGACGCTCAGTTGCCAGGAGATTTGCGCTTGTGTCGATGCTGCCCAGGTCAGCGGCGCCCAGAGATCCTAACACTGCCCCTCCAAAACGAGAAACCAGAGAAGGAGCTTCCAAAATCTGTTGTGTTACAGCAGCTGCTTCTTCCCCACCATCTTCCAC
>NW_010410517.1:0-1653 GCF_000710305.1 Buceros rhinoceros silvestris | reverse complement strand
TCTGTCCGTCCCGACTGCTCCGTGCTCCCTCTCTCCCCCTTTTTTCTCTTTTTTTCTTGGATCTGGAGCTTGAGTTGTCACCACTTTCCTTTGATACAAGTAGTTCACATCTGCTTCTCCAACCTCCTCTGCGTAAACGCCGCTCGATGTAGCGTCTTGTGGTCGGAATGAGGTGGCAGGTTCTTTAGGTCGTGGTTCCTAAACCACCGATGGGTGTCTCTGGGGATCTGGGTGTTGCTCTCGGTCTCTGTGGCGGACCTGAGGCTGACTCCCGTGTCCCGTTCGCTGCCGCAGGTCTGTCAGTACCGGTCGTCGCTCTACTCCGAGGTCGACAGCCACTTCCGCATGATCCACGAGGACACGCGGCACCTGCTCTGCCCCTACTGCCTCAAGGTCTTCAAGAACGGCAACGCCTTCCAGCAGCACTTCATGAGGCACCAGGTACCGCGTTGGTGCCTCGGCGCTGCGGGCCGGGGCCGCTCCCTGCCCGCGGGGGTTCGGCCAAGAGAACGTGATGAGTCAAGTGTTTGCCTGGAGTAAGAACAGGAAGAGAAGAGGGTGAAAGGGGTTTGGTAGCTGCCGCCTGGCTCCGTGACGGACATGACTTGCCGCGGCGGAGCGGCGCAGGGTGCAGTTACCGAGCGGAAAACCACCCGCTTGCCTCGCGGTGATCAACCAGCGCAGGCTCTGGGGTCGGTGGGGTTTACCCAGGGTGTAAACGGGTGTGCAGGAGCGAAGAGGACTGTGGCGGCGCAGGGCTCCGCTCCCCTCAGCGCAGGCTGTATCACATTTGATGGAGGGGCGGGGGGGTTGATTTGGCTTAATTCAGTCTGGTCAGAGTTTTCCATGGTGCTCCCAGCTCTGGTGTCCCTGCAGAGGCCCTGCAGAGCCTGGTGGTTGTAATTAAACACCAAAACTCTTTAAAGCAAAGCTCCCAGGACAGGGGCCTGGCGGGGTGGGACTCTAAAGAAAACTGGGGCTGATTCGCTTTCAAAGAGGGGAAAAGTGTTTTGTTTTTTTTCTTTTTTCCAAACTCCCTGCCGTGTCGTGACCCCTCTTTCTCTCGAATGAAATCTGTTCCGTCTGCGTTCGCTTTAGAAGAAGAGTGTCTACCACTGCAACAAGTGCAGGCTCCAGTTCCTGTTTGCCAAGGACAAAATCGAGCACAAGCTGCAGCACCACAAAACTTTCCGGAAGCCCAAACAGCTGGAAGGGTTGAAACCTGGCACCAAGGTGAGGGACGAGCGGCAGGCCCATGCCCTCGGGGAACGCCGCTCAGGGCTGGAGAAGCGACGTCTGATCCAGCCGCGTCACCGGGGCAGAGGGACGCACCGTGCTCTGTCCGTGGGGGGGTTAAGGCAGATACCCCATAGACACAGGGGGAGAGGGGGTGGCAGTGGCACAGCAGGGACGAACAGCACGTGTCCCCTCCCCGTTGGCACCCCGGGTGGGACGAGCCATGTCCCGGAGCTGCCGTGCCTGGCCCGAAGAGTGGCTTTGGCCCGAAGAGTGGCTTAGGTGGGGCGGGCGGATCTCCCCTCTGCAGGTGACCATCAGGGCGTCTCGAGGGCAGCCGCGGACGGTGCCCATCTCCAACGACATGGTGCAGGGCGCCGGGCAGGATCCTGCTCCGCTGGCATCCTCCGCCGACCC
>NW_010410516.1:11898-13013 GCF_000710305.1 Buceros rhinoceros silvestris | reverse complement strand
TGAGTGCCCGCAGCCGCTGTGCCCGCAGCGGGTGGGCCAGTCTCCTATGCGGCACCACGTCCGCGTCCCCCCGATGCCAGAAACGGCGACTCAGAGAAAAGCGGTCAGAGAAAACCGTCCTCGCGCCTTCCCGGGAGAACGAGCGTTCGCAGAACGGGTTGTGTCCCGCAGGGAGCGGTCCGTGAAGCACCCCGGAGGAACCGAAGCCATTTCCGAGCAGCAAGCAGTAACGAAACAGGATTGCACAAGCGTTTTCAAGCTACAGGTATTTTTTTTCTTTCTTTCCTCTACAAGTGGAAGCGATCTGCAAAGGCCAAGGAGCTGGGACGGGGCTTTCCCTCGGCCAGCAGATGCAGCTCCGGCCTGAAGCCACACACTGCATGGCAAAGCACACAGGGAAGAGCCCAAAGCCCTTTTTTTTTCTCCCCAGCTTCCTCCATTCAGGCTAAAAAATTGCATTTCCAGCTTGTTTCAGTTAATATTAAGACTTTTTCATTCCCTAAAAGCTGAAGCTTTTAAACCAGCGTTTTTCCTGTTGTCATGCTTTGGAAGCACCACAGCACAGCTCAGCTGGTGGCTCTGGCTCAGCCAGCCGGGGCCTCCCGCGACTCCAGATCCCCTCGGTGAGGGTCCTCCTCACCCTCCAGCTCCGGACGGGGCCATCCCATGGGGCAGCAGCAGGGCAGCAGGGAAACGTCAGGGCAGGAACGACGCTCATCCCGTGCCCTCCCCTGCCCCGACCACCACGGCTCTGGGCACGGTGGGGAGAGCTGGATGTGCCCCGGTGACGGCGCGGGGAGCCCAGGAGAGCTGCCAGGGATGGGGTATGGCTGGGGCACACTCACCCCCCTGCAGCACCCTGCCTCGGGGGCAAGGAAGCACCGTGGGAGGAATAAATCCACCTGCACCACACAGAAATAAAGAAAGATTTTTGCATCTATAGTTCTTCTCGCATCTCTAAGCAAAGCAGACCCAGGCAGGGCCCGCGAGTCCCTCCCAGCCGCCGTCCTTGCCCCAGGAGCCGGCCCTGGCTCCACTGGTGGCCGGGGACAGCCCCAGCTGCCAGCAGCCCCGCTGCAGAGCTGGCGGGTTATTTGATCTCGGGAGATCAAAAA
>NW_010410516.1:10823-11518 GCF_000710305.1 Buceros rhinoceros silvestris | reverse complement strand
CGGCGTGGATTTCCCTCCCTCGCCTGCTGTGACTTGGGATTATAGAATCACAGAATCCTTTAGGTTGGAAAAGACCTTTAGGACCATCCAGCCCAACCTGCTGTTCCTCTTTCTTGGCTTTACCTGGAGTAGGATCCTACGCGGTCTGGGGTTTATTTTGCTGTCCCCGGAGCCCCTACAGCACAAGGAACACTTTAAGCTTCACCACAGGACACAACAACCAGCTCCCAGTGCCCCACCAGCACCAGCCTGGAGCGAAGTGCCCGGGGCGGTAAGCGATGTCCTCCACTGCCTGCGGCAGTGGGACTCGTGGGCCTTCAGGCGCTGCAGTCAAGGCGTGTGTTCAATACCGGTTGTTTTCTGTTCTGGTGGTTTAAGTGTGGCCCTTCAGTACCTCAGTCCAGCTGGCGCAGTGCCCCCAGGCTGGGAGAGAAGATTCAGCAGAGGGAGACGGACTCCTTGAGCTGTGGAAACCTGTCCTTGGCTTCACAGAAAGTGAATTTTTAGTAAAAGCCAGATTTCCCCAGCGCATTCCTCACGAGGAGCAAAACCAACCCAGAGAGCAGGGGAAGGGGAGCCTGAACGCTCTGGAGACAGGACAAATCCTGACACCCTCTGCTTGACACCCAGGTCTAACCACCGCAGCTCAGGGCTGATCCCACCCAGCTGATCTCGGCGGTGCCAGAACTCTGGAG
>NW_010410516.1:10329-10713 GCF_000710305.1 Buceros rhinoceros silvestris | reverse complement strand
ACACCAGGATGATGCACCCGAGGGCAGCGGCGGCGGTGTGGGAAGGGAGGCCTGTGTTTATGCCGTAGTAATGCAAACAGTGCCCGGATAATCCACTTACCCCCCAGGACCAGACGGCTTGCCCTGAAAACTGCTACGTCTCACCCATCTCAAGCATTCTTCACCCCACAGTAAAATTACCCACACAGTTTAAGAGTCCCAAACGGGGGTAGGCAGACCCTGGAGTCTTCCTCCCACGTAAGCCAAAGGAGACAGCACAAACTCTTGCTTCTGTGCAGGTCCTGCTCATCGCAGCCAGCTGCAAGATTGCTTTAGCCACCCAAAGAGACCCAGACAACAACCAGCGGCCACAGCCCCCCTCCCAACACCTCCCGGGGCGACAGA
>NW_010410516.1:9080-10206 GCF_000710305.1 Buceros rhinoceros silvestris | reverse complement strand
GGGAGCCCCAACGAGAAGGAGACAGTGCCCGGCAGACTGGGGAGTTTCCTGCTGGCCCGTTCAGCGTGGGAAGGCTGATGCCAAGAGTGCTCTGCCGAGAGGAAAGAGGAGAGTTGGTACCATCTGAAAAAAGAGACTGATGGTTTTTATTAACCAGTGAAGACGCTCCCATATGGGAGGCAAAGCAACGTGGGGCGCAGGCCCAGTCCCAGAAGCTGTGGGGTGCAGGGCCCGGGCTGCTGCTGAGCTGTCTCCACGTGGAAAAGAACACTCTCTTGGGCAAGAGGGCACAGCGGCCCCCAGAGCAGAGAAAGCACCCAGCAGGGTGCGAGGAGCTGGCTGGCACTCAGGGGCTGAGCACCGGCACGGCGAGGGACAAGCAGGGACCTCGCTGACTAGTTGCAGTTCTTGGGCAGGCGATAGACCCCTCCGGAGTAGATGAGCTGCTGGTCACGGACCTTCTTCTGGAGGAAACCCTGCAGCTCTTGGATATCGATCTCTGTAACCACGGGGCCTGTCATCACAAACATCTTCAGCATGCTGTGAATCCTCTCCAGCGTCAGGCTCTCCAGGTTGGTCAGCATAGCCTGGATGTACGTCCAGAAGAGCTGCAGCGGGGACATGCAAGCAACAGTGAGCACGCTGACCCCTGGCCCAGGAGAAAGGGGGGGCTTTGGCATCCCCCATCCCCAGAGCAGAGCGGGGCTGCGGCTGGCGCCAAGTTCTGCTCTCAGCCACGAGCGAGTGGTGTTCAGCCAGGACAGACCCAAGAGCAGCGTCAGGTGTTGGGACACACGGCTGGGAGGAGGATCTGACATGCAGTACGTGCATGACCCTCAGTGGATAAACACCAGTATGACACCGCCGGGCTGCACACTGGCACCACACCCACCCACAACGTGACACAGGGGCAGGAAAAGCCCTGGAAGTGTGCAGGAACCACCACGCAGCAAAGGCAAAGGTCCAGCTCTAGTGCTGGGGGAGCCTTTTTGGCAATCTAAGCGCCAAAAAAACGCTGCTTGGTGAATCCAGATCAGGTTTTTCAAATATGAAACCGTGTCTCAGATTTCTTTTAAACTGAACAACAAGACTTAGAGATGTCCAGTGGCTGCGTGGCTCCGCCCAC
>NW_010410516.1:8312-9029 GCF_000710305.1 Buceros rhinoceros silvestris | reverse complement strand
AAAACTGAAAAACCAGACTTAGAGATGTCCAGTGGCTGCCTGGCTCAGCAGACAGGCACTCTTCTGGAGGGAAGGCGGCGACCAGCGCCTGCCCCAGTGAGCACTGAACCCCCTTCAAACCCCCTCCCACTGGACTCAGCCACGTGCAGCGGACAGTGCAAATCCAAAGTGCAAACTGGATCCATCATCTTGATCAGATTCACCAAAGCCCAAAGCGTGGGATGTTTGCGTTGCCCTGCCGCCTTCACAAGCAGCCGACACACACGGCCGGGTACCTGCAGCTCCTCCTCTTTCTGGTCAGCCTGTGACGCCATGGCAGAGTCCCCCTCCTCGTCACTGTCTATCAGAACGACCTTCTCCCCCTGGTCCTTCTGCTCCTCCTCAATCACAGTGAAGGTGCCTTGGGGCTCTTCCCGCAGGACACCCTGCTGCAGCCACAGAGTCATCTTACGCTTCAGCGATGTCACGGGCACCTTGAGCACTTCACTCAGCTCTGTCAGTGTCCACGTACCTGCGGAGACCGTGGATTCAGAGAGCAGGAGTCCTCCCCACCCCCAGCACGTCAGGACTTGGTAAGAGGATGGGGCTTGGAGCCACTGCCAGGAGCAAGCAGCTGTGTGCAGTGACCACCTGAAAGTGGCTGGGCATTGAGCTGCGGTCCTGCTGGGTGCTCTCTGAGGAGAGCTGGAGACCTTGGCTGGGCCCTGTGGTAGATCC
>NW_010410516.1:354-8255 GCF_000710305.1 Buceros rhinoceros silvestris | reverse complement strand
GGTCCTGCTGGGTGCTCTCTGATGATAGCTGGAGACCTTGGCTGAGCCCTGTGGTAGATCCAAGCCCAGAAGCCAGGTCTTGGTCCTGCTGCCGGAGCTCTCAGAGCCTGCAGCCACCCACAGGAAGCGCACAGGGATGGGTGGTCTCTGCTATGGGACTCACTCTTGGTCTGGAAGTGCAGGATGATGGCGGCATGCACTGGAGAGACAGACAGCGAGAGGGTGCGATCGGCCAGCTCCACGTCCAAGCTCACCAGGCCCAGGTGGTACTTCCAGTTCAGGGTCCTCATGGCCTGGAAAAGGGGGAAGCAGCCGCTCGCAGCAGATCTTCTAACCGGAACCACTAAGTGCTGCATTATGGCAAATGCCACCAGGGCCAGGGGTGCTCCATACACCTCTGCCAGATAGGAAAGCTGCTCCCCTCCCCCTGAGTCACCCAGCACTGCCACCACCCAACCAGCCCCTACCCCCTCATGGGAAACATCCTCCTCGGCACAAGCTGTCGTCCAGCCCTTGCCCAAGACCACCGCCCCTCTCCTGCCTGAAAGCCAGTCACTCAGCCCTCTGGTGGGGTAAGCACAGGCTGAGGAAACACTGGAAGACCACCTGGGTCACTCAGGACAAACGCCTGCTGGAAAATAAACACTCCTCTGGGGCAGGATTTCCTGGAAGAGGAGCCATCTCCTCTGATGCTGATGTGGAAAGAGCACTGCTTGCTCTGAAGGCTGAGGATGATCAAGGAGGCTGCTCCCTCCCTGCATCCCCTCCTGCAGGCTCTCCCAACTAATTTTTGGAGGCACAGACATAATCTGCACCTACATCCGGCACATCGCTGCAGCAGAAGAGACAGGATCCAGAGCTACGAGCTTCCCAGCCTCATGGCATCTGTCACCTACCGTATAACAACAACCTCAAGAAACTATATTGAAAACCAAGCCTGAAGTGGAGTCAGAGCACAAGTGAACAGGCAAGAGGAACATCTGCATCAGACACCACACGTGCTCAGGTTGGCTGCAAAGACCCATCCTGCTTCCAGCCCACTCCGTACGCTCAGAGCAAGATGCACCTCAGCCTTCTCCCTCTGGCCAACTGCCATGGTCCAGTGCCTGGAGGACAGAAGAATACTGCAGGGTGCCTGTACTTGCTCCATATGCCTCTCTCCCACCGCACCATGCCGAATTCAGCCTTTGTCTGAGCCAGAGTCAAACTGACCACAAATTCTTGTACCTAAACTGCCTAATGTGGGGGCCGGGGACCCCTCCAGAAGTGAATGAAACAATCCAGGAGAAACCACAGACAGAAGAGGAAGCAACACTCCACTAACTCTGGACTAAATGAGACCGTGTTTCAAGAGGACAAACAGGGGAGGAAGGAGAGAGGCCCTACAGAGGCGAGAACCCACTCTCTCTACTCTAGAACGTAGGCCTACAAGCTTAGACCAGACTTAGGATGTCTAAGACCTTCCACCTCCGTATCCCTTTAACTAACAAAGACTGGCAGAGTTTAGAAAACTCTCCTCCCTGGCCACAAGCACCACAATGGCCCAGGCACCCCATAAAGAGATTAACCCTTTGGCTGGCATTCGCTGAGCCAGCGCAGCTTCCACGCTGAAGGCCTCTGGGATTCCACCGTAACAGCGTGGGTGGACTAGCAGCTACAATTTAAGGGGTGTTAAAGGGGTTTTTGCAAAAACCACGCTATATAACCACGTCTGAGCAGCACACACCGTTTTTAAGGAGAGTTAAGGTGGCCTCACCTTTAATTTCTCATACTTCTTGGAATAGGCTTCCATCGCTTCCTTGATCTGCTCTGGGAGCTCTAGCTTCTCCTCTTTCAGTGGAGGCCAGAACTCGCTCGACAGGATAACAGCGACAAGGCTGAACGGTGGCCTCTCCTCCTCTGGGAGCTTCTCTTCCTCATCACGAATGTTGGCGTTGATGCGTCGCGAGTCAGCCATGTCCTGGAAAAGGCAGGGGAAGCTGAGGCAGCTCCTTCGCTCCAAGTCAGTGCTGACCCTTAGTACAGGAGAAGCTTAAATGAGGGCACCGGCGTTGCCTCCAAAGGATGATGGGGACACTGGAAAGGACATGCTCATGCGTGTCTCCTATAAAGATCTGCTACATACTCAAAACCATTTGTGGGGAGGTTGACAAAGGGCTTATATCTCAATACGAGCCTACGCTGGAGTCCCTCCAGACCTGGGTCCTTCCCACAGTGCTCCACGTGAATTAACCTCCAGAGTCCTGAACTTGCAGGAGCTGGAAGAGCCCAGCTCTGCAATGCCAGGACACCGTGCTGCAGGAAGGGCAGGAGAGACGACAGCACCAGAGCAACCCTCCCCTAGAGTCGATAACCCAACCCACAGGGCTTAAAACACAGGCGCCTGCCTGTCAGAAATCACCTCCTCACCGGGATTTTGGGAACCCGCTTACCTAAAAGATCCTTTTCGGGTCCCTCCTCAAGTCCCTCCCCTTCCTCAATGAGCTCAAAGACCCAGGACTTGTATTAAGAAAAACAAAAAAGTTACTTTCAACATGACTTCGCAGTAGTGCATCTGAGCTTCGCCAAACCGCAGCTTCAGCAGCTCCACGTTGCGGATTTCCCTGGTAAGAGAAACCTCCGATCAGACACAGGCCCCTCAGGCAGACGAGCCTGGCGTGGCCTCCACCCCATCCACACAAAGGTGGCGGTCCCTGGCGTCGGGGTGCTCTTTCCAGAAAGCCTTGCCAGACATAGGGACACAGCTGGGTTGCAGCTGAGGCTTCCTGATGCTTCATCACTTTGACCCCTTCTGCTGACTCTAAGCAGCCTGTGCAGGTTGTGAGGGCCACCAGAATGTGTGGGATGGAGCTAAGGGGATGTTGGTGCCTCCAAATTCCTACTTGCTGCCCTATAAGTGCAAACCAAGGAAGCCGCCCAAGCAGCGGTGAGCGGAGGCAATTCTAGATGCAAACCCAAAGGTGCAGAGGAAACGGCCAAAGACATTCCTGGCTCCAGACACAGCCGTTGACGGGACCGAGTCTGAAGCACGCCTTTACCATGGCAAAGCCGCCTTTACCATGGCAAAGCCCGGGGCTGGGCACCTGGAGCTCACCTCTCAGCACTGTAGTTGAACTGATGCAGCAGCCGGTCAGCCAGAAGCGTGCGGTACTCATTGATGAACAGGTCCTTGCTGCCATAGATGCTCACCAGCAGGCTGATGATGTCCGAGGACCGACGCTTGGAACTTGATTTTCCTAGTGAAATCCAGCAGATGACACTTCAAGGTTACCAGAGACCTGCCCCAGCTCCAGAGGACTGGCCGATGGGCTGCTCAAGACTACAGCCCACCAGGAGACAGCGGGCTGCCAGGACACCTGGTCTCGGCATCTAACCTGGATCTGCATCGACCGGGTCAGGAACCCAGTCCCCTGGTTCAGAGATGTCATCATCACTCTCCTGGCCGTTCTCCAGGGTCACCGGGTCAGCCTTTGAGAGCTCGTTTGCAAGATCACCTGAGCCCTCAGCATCCCCTGTGAGACCGGCCACAATCTGCCGCACCGTGTCTTCCCGAGTCCTGACAACAGGCAAGAGAAACAGAGCAAGTGGAGGGGAGGGCAGGGAAAGGGGACGCACACGACTGCCCCACGAGCCTCTTACCTCAGGTACTTCCTGATGGGCTCACAGGCGACCTCCAGGATAACCATGGAAGGATCAAGCTCCCGCAAGGCCTTGATGGCCGAGATATACAGAGTGATGATGTCAGAGGTGTTGACTCCTACGGGAGAGGCAGAGGGAGTCAGAGTCCCAGAGCACAGACTAACGGCTGGGACGCCAGGAGCTCGGAGGCTCCAAGCTCTCTGTTCGATCCATGGAGTCGGAGGCGAAGGGCTTGCTGCCCTACTGCCCCAGCCAAAGGAGAGAGCGCATCCATATGTCTGAGAAGCCAGTTCCAACCACACACCCAGGCTCAGAGGCTGCTATAAACCAGCTGAGCCCAGACTGCACGTTTGGAGCTCAGACCACACTCAGCAGAGAAGCCTCTGCCCACCTGGACCAAAGCTAAACTTCCAGCTCAGCTCCTCACCGTACTGCAGAAATGAGGCAAGCAGGGGCTGGGGTGTAACCGGCGACTGCTGCCCATGCCCGCTCCAACAGAGAGCACAACGCGCAGCGCCTGGGGCCTCCCTCCCACCAAACACGGCATCAGGGGATGGCTCCCAACAGACCTCCTCTCATGCCCAGGCTCCTCACAGCATTACAATGTTCGCGGGGATGCCAAACCCACCAGGATGCAGAAGTCGCATTTCCAGGGCGCTTTTCAGGGAGCTGAGCAGCTGCTGCCTCTGATTAGTCCTTTCCAGGCAGAACTTGAGGTCCTCCACGGCAGGCTTCGACTCTGGGAAATCTGCAGATGAAGCAGTGGGCAGAAAGGGTGCCACGCTCCATGGCGAGGCAAGAGGAGACAGCGCGGCACATCCGGAGATGCAGACAGACCTACCACTCATCCAGTCCAAGTCCAAGAGGGAATGAACGCTGAGCGGGTCACACCTACCTCGAATAATGCTGAAGAGCTCCTCAATGCGCATGCTGGCGTAGATGCGGTAGAAGAAGCGTTGGACGTGGCACCGCCAGCGCTTCATGGTGCTGCTGGCTTCTGGAGAAGAGCGCGCCGAGGGACCGTCTTGCAGGAAAACCCTGCTGAGCCAGCCAATCACCTTCTCAATCCACTGCACGGGGAGAGGGAGAGCACAGAGATGGTGAACACCGCGGCTGGGCGCACCGACAGGCTCCTACCAACCAAACCCGGGCCCCTGAATCCGAGACCTCGAATCCCAGCCGAGGGCCAAATAATGAAAACCCCGACCAGCGATCAGCAGCAGGTCAGGTTTTTATGTCTGAGATTTAGTTTTCCACAGAGAAATGTGTAATTGTTGAACTTCAAACGGGCTCAACTGCAGTATCCCAATATTCAAAAGAAAAGCAATTTTTTTAATTTTGTTTTTCCTTTAAGGTGGTAAATGTGCAGCGCTTTTGAGTACTAATCGCTAGTAAGTATTCAGCTTTTTTGATAGGGGATTTGGACAGCCTGAAAGAAAACCACTAAGCCCAGACCTGCTTTGATCATGTTAACTGTTAAAAGGAAAGACGGAAGGAATTGCGCAAGCCCTGCCAGTTACGGGGCAGGACGAACCTCAGAACCACAGAACACCCGGGCGCCGACCTGGCAGAACTGCGGAGGAGCTGAGGAGGAATTGTCCTGAAGAAGGGAAGGAAAGGGCCACAGCTGACGCAAAGTGACACTGTTTTAAGGAAGACAGTTATTATCAAACCAACCCATTTTTCCCCGCGGGTTTATCTTCTCCGAGTGCTCCTGCTATGGCCCCATTAGCGACTGACGCTCCAGACCGATGTGTCTGGAGAGGGGGTTTGCTGGCAGCACTGGTACCTTCAGCCAGCGGCTTCTCCCACTTCTCCTGCTTCCCTTCAGCTCACCAGGCCTCTGCTTTTGGCCTTTTTTTTTTAAATATCTTCCCAATTTGGATACCACTTCTATTTTTTGATTTTTAATCATCTCTTCCTAATTCTGATGTGCTCCAATACTTTGTGACCAAACACACTGGTCTTTCTGGAGAGGTGGGAGCAAGGGGACCTTCTGCAGCGTCCGACAAGCAGAACAGAGCTGCATTTTCTCTGGTGCCCTTCAAACATCCTCGAACAATCTCCAGGGCTTGACAGTCTCAAGCATTTCACACTCGGCCCAATAAAGAAAGCATTGCACAGCAACTAAAGGGAAGTAAACGTAAAATCACTGCCCATGTCTGCAGACGACAAAGACAGCCGGCGTGGCAAACACGGAGGCAACCGCAGCGAGCAGCCTGGCTTCTGCGGCAACCTGAGCGCACACCCTGTGCAGGCAAAGGCACAGCCGTGCACAGAGGAGCAGGGTCAGCCAGCAGAGCCACGGCCGTACCCTGGAAGAGCCACGTCCCGCAGAGGAATTCCATCTGAAGGTCACAGCGGGTACACAGCCCATCGCAAACTGGGTTTAAGGGAGCCGGGAAACAACTGAGGATTTCAGTTCTGCATGCGGCAGATCGGTATCTGAGCATCGCCTCCCATTTTCACTTCCCAGTTTAAAGAGATGCTGAAAATGGCCAAACCAATTCAAATTATGAGCCCACCTGCGCAGAGGGAGGGCTCTGCAGGCCGCAGCGCTGCATGTGCCGCGTGCAGTTTGTAAAACAGAACAACAGAAATTCCCTCCTTAGAACGGACACGGCCAGGCAAAACATCGTGGTCGGGTCAGAGCAAACCTTCCCCTCCAGCATAAACCCAAAAGGGGAGTTTTTAACCGCCTCTTCTGCCAGGGAAGGTGGGAGTCATCGCCCCGGACCAGGTGTGTTCAGGCTGTGCTTTCAGCCTGAGCTGCTAAACCAGTAACAGGAGCGGCTGCACCTTCCCAGCCGAAGGGCCCTGGCTGCCCGCACGCCCTCCTCACCTCCTGGAACTCGTTCAGGAAGGAGTGCTCATACTCCCCCCTGCATCGCTGCTCCATCCGCTCCTCGATCATCCGGTGCAAGATGGTCGTGACAGCGTCGGCGCTCACTCTCTCCAGCAAATTCAGCCGGTGGCTACAGGTACAGACAGAGATGCGGTTAGAGCGCGGAGAAGCAAAGGCACAAGCAATACAGAAACTCCCACTGCCTGACGGCACCGCTCTCCCCACGTGCCCCTCAGCTGCAGGGCTGGCTCTCGGCCTGTGTGCTCTGACAGCCGCAGAGGTGCGCTGCATCCAGAACGCAGGACACTACCGCTGCCCCATCCTCCCTGCAAACATTATTTCCTAGCCATCAGAAGCTTTTACATTCAGAAGTTTGCTTCTTCGTGGGCAGAAGGCCTTAGAGCAAGAGGAAGATACTCTCACATCCAGGGAGAGGAACTTTCCGTCCCAAGATCTGCTTTAGCTCAACCACCGGTTGAAACCCAGCTGCAGAAACCCTGCGGTTCTATACTCACGACCCAGCCTGACCTCACGTGTAACTCCTCCCGCTTTCAGGTATCAAGAAAACCTGCTGCTGCTCCCCATCCGGCCCACCAGCCTGCGCCGAGTGACAGCCACCACCCCGTGACCTACGTACAGAATGTCATTGAGCTGCTGGAACTGCTCCATGGCTTTGGGGCACCAGCACTGCTCTCTCTTGCTGCTGCAGCCTGCGCACAGTGAGCTCTCTCCTCCACCCTCCTCCGTATCACTCTCCTGCTCAGCCTCGCTCATGCTGCTCTCGCTCTCGTTCCTTCCCTCTTCTCCTTTCTTCCACTGCCGCATGTAGATCCTGAAAGAGCGGCTGTAGAACTGCTGGATCATTTCCTGGAAGGACTTGGTAGTGGAGAAGAAAAGGATGGCTTTGAACATGGTGTAGACCTTCTCTTGCAGCATCTGAGCGCCTGTCCCCAGCAGCAAGCCAGCCTTGGTCCACCTCTCCAGAAGTTCCAGGCTGTTCAGGTAGGGGTCCAGGCGGCACTTGAGAAGACAAAATGCATCCAGAAGGAGCAAGGAGCACTGGGGCTCCTCAGCCGTGTTTTCATACTGGCCGATGCAGTTCCAGAACTCAGGAGCTATATTCGCCTGAAGGTCCGTCTGCAGCACCTCGATGAACCACTCCTCGATGACTGAGTGCAAGTCGTAACATCGCAGCACGTCCAGGGCTGCCCGCAGGTCGGCATCCTTCAGCGGTCTCACAGCATCAGACCTCGAAGCGGCCTGGAAAGCAGAGGAGATCCCAAGTTAAGCACACACAAAGATCCTCTAGGAGGATCTGTGGCAGAAGAGACCGCACACCCCAAAGAGTGGGGACCAAAGGCACTCGGACTCTGCTGTCGAACAGCACCAGGCAATTACCGATCCTCCTCGGAGACCT
>NW_010410516.1:0-261 GCF_000710305.1 Buceros rhinoceros silvestris | reverse complement strand
GGGCAATTCCTGACCCTCCTCGGAGCCCTGCCGGGGTCTCAGCCTGCGGCTGGAAGCCAAGCACCCACCTCCCAGGCCTCACACCCAAACACCGGCCACCGCGGTCCCTGCTGGAGGCTGCGGCAGGACGCGTGCGCTGGCTGGGACAGGGCTGCTGAGAGGCACCAAGCTCTGCTGGCAGGAGGGACACGACCTCTCCCAGGTCCCCAGAAAAGCCAGGCTCTGGGGCAAAACCTCCCTGGCCGGCGCTGGCTCCCCCGG
>NW_010410515.1:988-1428 GCF_000710305.1 Buceros rhinoceros silvestris | reverse complement strand
ACAGAGGAGGCGAAAAAGCCACAACACACATCCTGGCAGGGTGTCAGAGCAGGCGGGTACAGAGCAGTGGCGTGGCTCCTCCGTTTCATATGATGACCTATCATACCTCCTGCTCATGCTGGCATGGAGAAAATGGCCTCAAGGGAGCCACACGCTGAGTGCCAATGCCCTGCAACGGGGCCATGTGATAGGGCTGGACCCCTCACCACCTCCCATCACCTCCACACCAGCATCCCTCTCCAGCAACCGGCAGGATATAGTGCTCCCTGGGCGCTAGCACTGCACTCTGTGGAGGCAGTTCTGCCCCAGGGTAGGGGCAAAGCCACACCAGGGGAGATCACGTTCCTCGTCCAGCTGCCTATGGGGCTCCGGTGGCATCTCTGCCCCCGGGACGGCTTTTTCATCGGCGGTGTTTTTGTTTGCAGTGCGCCACCATCCCA
>NW_010410515.1:0-878 GCF_000710305.1 Buceros rhinoceros silvestris | reverse complement strand
GCACCCACAGCCGAGAATGCACCGGAAGGAGAGCTCTGGGCAGGGTGACATTCACCATGGGTGTGAGGCAATCCTGGCTCTTCTGTCCCTCCCTCAGCTGCTCCAGAAAGGCATCAACGAGGGCCGGCAGCTGGGAATCGGGAGCAGGGACAAGTGCGTCAGCACAACGGGAACGGGCACCTGGGGAAATCTGGCGGTGCTGTGCTGCTGGGCAGGGGCAGGGGGGCCCGGGCCAGCGGTGCCGTGGGGAGTTGCAGCTGCACACCAGAGTGTGAGAACAAGGTGACCCCCCTTGGCCCTTGCAGGACAGGCTACTCCTGTCCTGTGGGAGAGTGCATGGTTCCCACTCTCTCTGCACACACGGCGCCACGCATCCCACTGCACAGTGACACAGTCCACAAAGGTGTGACGCACAGTGACCCCTCACAGACCCACTACAGCACAGGACCCCTCCTGCACACTCCTCTGCTCCCCCTGTCCCCCCACCAGGCCCATGAGCAGCACACACACGTTCCTCCATCCTGCAAACACCGCTCCTCCAGCCTCCTCCTCTTCCTCTTCCTCCATTGCACCCCTTCAGCACTGCGAAGGCTCCTTCTGCCCCTCCACTGCCACCCAGTTCCCCCCGCAAGGTGCAGCACCTCCAGCATGCCTCCCATGCTGCAAAGCCCTGGGCGCAGCTCCTTCCCTGCAGCCTCGGGGCTCGGCACTGCCTCCCTCGCCCGCTGCCCTCGCTGTCCCCACGCAGACGGTGCACCTCGCATCTCGGAGCAGTGCCACTGGCCAGCACCACCAGCTCCCTGACACCCGGGTCTGCAGTGCCCCAGGGAGGCGGCACTCATCCTGGGGCAGAGGAGGCTGAGCCCCTAACCTGCCTG
>NW_010410514.1:0-2048 GCF_000710305.1 Buceros rhinoceros silvestris | reverse complement strand
TGCGTTATCACCCGGCAGGAACGCACCACGGGCTGGGCTCTCACGGGCACGTCACGCCCGCGACGTGGCTGCTGTCACCGGCCTAACCCCGCCACCAGAACTCGGTGCCGAGGATTCGGCTTGGCCAACTTCCACTCCTTCGGTGAAGGTCAGGGAGTACCGGCCCCGAAGGATGCCCTGGACGCGTCATCCTCAGAGCCGGCACACACCAGTCCGCTACCAGCGGTGATGTGGAGTGTTTTGAAGTTTTATGCAAAATATTCCTGAAGGATGCCAGCAGCCGGGATTTGTCTTCTGTTAAGAAAGTACTTTTGGAAGCCTTAAGATACCCTCAGCATCCTTTAAATACCCTTATTAAACCGAATGGAATTATTTTTGCACCATCTACTCAAATTAACAACTCCCAAAGGGGAAACTTATTCAGAACAATTATTACGATCGGTGCTTTTCATTCCTACAAAGTTTGCACAAGGAAAAACACCCACGGCTTTAGGAAAGCACATTTTATCTTTAACCTCTGAAACATGTGCAGCACTTGATTCTGCTAGTGCTAAATATAGCATTTTAAAACAATTTAGTCTGAGACTAAAGTATTTAATTGGATTATGTTACACATGCAACACCTTAAAGTCTAGTACCAGGGAGTGGGGGGCATTTGTTCGCAATTATTTACATTTTTCCAACACTGGCAGCTGCTTTATATAGGGACACTTTAAAAAAAACCCAAACCACACTATTTAAGAGCAGTATGTTCCAAACTTAAAAGCAACTCGTTACAGTAAAAGAAGCCAGTGATAATGTAACAACGTGTAAACAATTTCTGATACTTTAAGTACTTCCAACTCTTAAAAACTACCCTATTTCCATCATACTTCCTAAGCTCTAGCAGCACTGAGTGTCAGTGGAGCACCATAAATAGAATTTTAAGAATTTTAGTACTTCTTAAAAATAATTTGCAAAGAAGCACAAATTCATAAAAACGCACTGGGATTATCTGTAACATACTCCTTTTAGACATGTACTAGAAATTTAAAATCCATGAGTTAGAAAGCCCTTAGCGCTGGTCACTGATGTCACTGCTGAACACAGCTGTCATCCCGAAAGGCCTGAGGAAGGTAAGGCGGCACAACAGAAGAAAAGCTACCTATTAATTCCTCATTCATTTATGAAATAAAAGTACACAAGCACCAGTGCTGTAACTGGCTTCAGTGCACTGGTTTAAAATGGACGTCCAATTGACCAGCAAATGCTGATCTCTCTTTACTGTTTCTACTCTGCAGTGTAGAGTTCTTAAATTCCTGTCAAGGATCTTTATTAAGGAAAAAAAAATCCTCCAGTTATCTGCATGACACTGAACTAAAGAATACACACATACCCCCACAGACCTATTTTGGTGTAGATTAAAAACATTTCCCGCCTACTTATTAAGGAAATATTCCACACTGATATCAAAAGCGATACAGGAGAAGGTAAAAGGGGGTACAGAAGAAGGGTGGGGTGGATTCTGGGGGGAAGGTGACAAGTATGTCTCCTCTAAGTAAATAGTCTTTCTTCTATTTTTAATCAAAACAGTGTTCTATACTTCTTATGTCCTACATTTACAACACTGTGGCATTGCATCTGTGTATCTCTGGTGCTTTCCTCGGGCAGAAAAGGTTATGCTGGCTGAAGGGATTCAAAATGCTCAAAAGCTGCAACACTGCAACTGGCTACCCTATTTCAAAGCCTTAAAATCCACCTGGTGGAAAAACAGGAATGCACACACATCATTAGGAGAGTGAAGTTTTCTGAAATTTAATATCGAGCGATCTTTGAAGGTGAAAGGAAGGAGGAGAGGAATTGACAACTGTTCAAATTCGGTAGAGGAGGAAAAGAACAGAGAAGATGAGTAGAAGGGGGCGATGAGGAGGAAAAGAAGTACAGAGAAAGGAGAACAGAAAAGAGGGAGGGGGGAAAGGCAGCGGGAATGGAAGAAGGGAGGAAGCTAAAGGAGGGGGGGAAGAAGGGAATGAGGAAGGAAGAACAGAGGAGCAGGGAAGCTCCCCTTC
>NW_010410513.1:0-2006 GCF_000710305.1 Buceros rhinoceros silvestris | reverse complement strand
AAGGCGAAGGGCTCTGGTAGGGGCAACCGCTGCAGCGTCCTCTCCTGCTGAGCGGCAGCAGCAAGCTTATCGACGCAGTCCGTCTAGGCAGAGCCCATTCCTTTTGTAGCTTTAAGCGGTGTGTTTCAGAGCTTTTAAGACCGCCGGGCGGGACCGCTGCTACACTCACGTTTTTCTTAACACAGTCACCTCGCAGTTCGTGAGAATTGAGCTACCTTTGCTGGATGTATGTCTACACACCTGGGTAATCTTCCTTCAGAGAAACTTTGTTCAAGGTTTATTTTAAAAGATCTAGAAACTCTGAAGTAAATTAGACTTGTAGGTGCTAGTTGGCTGCAGTGCTAATGCGGTTGCACGGTGTTTGTCCGCACACAGACGACTTTTACCACGAGTGTATCTGTTACACACATGCACAACTATTTGTATCAGTGTCTGTTCCCTTACTGCTCCTCTTTTTGAGCAGAGTCCGAGGAAAAGTGAGTGATTTTTTAAAGTACTGTTAAGATGTATTTTTTTCACTGTACAATACTGATACTGGCTTAAACATTTTGTTCTTGCAGTTTGATACAAGCTGCAAGTCCAGTTCTAATGACATTTGAGTTACCAAAACCAAACAATCAACTTTTAAATTATTCCAGCCTATTTCAATAAAGAAAATAACAGTCTCTCATTGTTTCCTATTACATATTACCTGGATTTCTCCAGAGGACAGTAACTACTGTGCTGACAGATAGCTCTCTGGTTTTGTTTGCTTTATAACTTTACAATCAGATTTCTTATGGGACAGAAAAACTTGTAGCTGAGAAGCTCATCAATTGTTTGAGCTGAGATCTAATATTTGTATATCACACTTACATATTTAGTTGCTTTACTTAACAGTTACTGCTTCTTTACTCACACATGGAGTTCTGTGCTCCCACCACTGCAGGATTACTGCTCAGATCCGTTTGGGACAACACAACCAACATCCACTTCTCGCCTTCTTTAAAGCGATACATAAAGGTACTTGACAAATTTCCTATCGACATGGAATAATCAGGCATTTGTGCCCAAGATTCCAAGAAGCCATTTCAAGATTGTTTTTAACACAAAGGTCTAGCTATAAGTGTTCAGGGAATGTAGGAATGATTATGGATTCCAAAGCAGATTTCAGCTTTAGTCAAACACAAATTAAAGCTCCACTAGCAGCACAGAAGACAAGCACGTAAGTCCGTACAAGCTGGCTTCTCAGGCTTATTTTACGAAAAGATCTACCAATCAGCTCATACTTAAGTTTATTTGTAGTTTTAATTAAATATTTGAAGTCCCAATCAGTAAATCTTTATACTAGCGTGGAAGTATTAAACCTCTTTCAGATCAGAGGATGTTCATCTAGATCTACCTGAGTACAAGGCGAAAATGTGGCCCAGAGTATTTAGGCCCTGTTCTAGAATCTAGGTTTTTACTACCCTTTATTTTTTGTGTGTGTTTTCACTCAGATTCACGTTCAGTGTTCCATAAAATACCAGAACATACAGAAATGTTTGATATGTCTGTGCTGCAGACATACCTGATGTTGTGGAAATGTAGCCTTTTTGTACTCGTTTATAGAATTTTCATGTCTAAAAAGGCAACACAGTCTCTTAAGATGATCTCTTAAGATCATCTTGCTGGGCTTTCAGCTTTGTTTACCTTATGGTCAATGACGTGTGAAAGTGCTGGGTTTATCAATTTAACAGGAACACAAATATCTTTTTCCATAACACTTCAAGCCTACCAGTTCCTCAGGACTTGGTTAATCACCAGTAGTTCTCAACTATCCTTCCTGATACCTCCTCAGCAAATTCCCATCCCTTCTTTCTTGCTGGTTCCAGTTCTGCCTTTCTGGTCTGAAAGGCAAAGACCGTATCTTCCAACATCTCTCCCACTTCCAAACATCCCTCAGAAAAGCAGGTGCTTTAAGACTCCTTTTCCGCCGGCGGCCTTATGACAGGTTGTTCGCCCCACAGCGGCTGGCAGGACCATCC
>NW_010410512.1:0-30952 GCF_000710305.1 Buceros rhinoceros silvestris | reverse complement strand
ATAAATATTATTTTCACATAAATATTATTTTTACATAAATACTATTTTTGCTTTAAAAGTCTTCGTTAACATCTAGAAACTCATGGAAATGGTTAATGTGGTTCTGACTAAAAATGTCTTGCTTTCAGTGTTCCTCCAGTGTTAAATTAGGAAGACGAGTGGTTTTAAAAACTTCTGATATGTGGATCTCCAAAAAAAATCTGAGTGAGGTGTGGACCACTGTACAGTAAATAGAGACCTCTCTTCTCAGTAGACTTGTTCTTCTGAAGGTGTGTAATTTCGCATGTGCTGCAATATGTTAACTGTGCAGTTGTGGAAGTGAATAGACTTGCCAATATTAATGCTTGCCTGGCCATTTCATCAGCTGGGTCAGGATCAGGTTACTGGTCCAGCTGAAACAAATCCTCCTCTCCACATTCTTGTGCCTCCACTCTATCTCTCTGCTTTGATTATCAGCTGAAAATTTGCAGAAAGGAGGGGAGAGGAACACTCATGGTGGAAACGCATGGAACAGGGCAACGATGATGGGTGGAGGACAAACCTCGTCTCGCTGTTTGTGGGCTCTGTCATAGTTCAGCAGAGGCTGCTCCATGGCTCACTCTTCCTTTCTTCCATGAACCAACAAGTAGCCTGTAGATTGCAAGAGTTTTTTGGATGTCAGATGAAAGCTGTTGAAAGGTACTCAGCGTGGATACCAACAGGTGTCTTTTTCTGTTATAGACAAGGGGGATCATGTATTTCACATATATACAAACCACACAATAAACAGTGTTGTAGATAGTGGTTTCTATTTTTACCTTGTAAACTTTTCTCAAAAGCTTTCACATGTATTAAGTAACATGAATTATTGAATTGAAGAGTTCCAGGAAATAAAATGGAAATCTGTTGAAAAAAATGAAAAAATGAAGCACATCTTCTCGTGCAAAAAATGGTTTTTCACTTGAATGAGTTGGGGAGTATTAATTCTTCTGAAAATATCTAGATGACAGTCTTTATATTCTTAATGGCTATTATTGACGTAAGCATAGTTTACTGAAAATAAAAAACAACCCTGGAAGCTGAATGTTAAAAGAATTTAGATCATCCTGCAGTTGAGCCGTTCTTTGCTATCATTATCACCAATGAAATACAGCATTAAGGGTTGTTTATTGCAAGATCATCAATCACTCACACGTGAATGTTGTTATTTTTCCTTAACACCTGCAGAGAGCCAATGTCTGATAAATGACTGTGTGCAAACAAGTGGAAATTAGAGAAACGTGACCAGAAGATGGGTTCTTTTAAGCCAGCTTTGTCTCTTTTCAAGCTGTCAGTAAGGTTAGGTCCCTAATGAAACTTGAAGTCCTTGGTAAGGTAGTTCATGTGCTTTAATCCAATTAAATTTTTTCCCAGTTTCTTGTTATTTGAAGTCAAAGGCAGAATATTTATACTGGATTTTTAGGACACAAAGGTGTGTTTAACATGCAGCAGTACATGGTGTACTGACATGAGTACAGTCTGCTCTATTATGCTGTAACCTGGAGTTGAGTCATGTTACTTTCTTCCCCCAGAGAAGTGTAGCAGGTCTTACCTCTTCCCACTGAGCAGGTAGTCAGTCTTCCCACAGAAGGGGGGTTGAGGGCATTTGCCAGGAAAATGTAGGTTGGGGTGGGGAGGGGAACAGAGCTTGTGAGAATGTGTTGTTGCTGGAGGGAGTGGGCAGTGCGATGTGTCATCCTGAAATTAGGACACAGTGTGGATGTGTAAGGCAAGGTGTGCTGCCTGGTTTGAGCGTGCTGAGAGTGTTTCAGCTACTGAAAACTTGTGCAGAGCGTAAGGGCAGTTTTAGTTTTTTTTTTTTTTTTTTTTTTTTTTTTTTTTTTTTTCCCTTTCTTTTATTTGGTGAAGATGCTATAAAGCAAAGTGGTGAACTTTAAACAAAACCCAAACTTGAAACAGAATTTGAAGATTTGAAGATCTACTAGATTCTGGTCAGATGACATTATCAAGTGATAGAAAATTTGTTTGATCTAGAACTTGGAACCAAATAAGAGGAAAACTGAAATTATTTTTTAATTGCTTACCATACCTAGCCCAAAAATGCATTAGGAAGGATACCTAACTCTTACCTCACTTTCATTAATGCAATAAATGCAATAAATCTGTTAGAAGTTAAACGTTTAAATCCATGTTTTTTACTTTTGCAGAAACTGATGTATAAGGGAGCAAGTGGCTTATCCAGAATCACTGGACAGACAGCTAGAGAGTGTTTTTGGTGTATTTTATCAGTATGTTGGAAATGATGTTATAGTTCAAACACAGAGAAAGCAAGTTACCTGTTAACTGAATAGTTACCTGAGGGCAAAGAGGAGTGATCGGCTTAACTAACTGGTACACAATCACATTTTTTTAATGAATACAAGTTTTATTTTTTGAAAGGCAACTCTTAACTTCTTATACCATTGTGATAAAGTTTTTTATTAAATGCATTAAATATCCCTGAGCATGTTTTTTAGTTCTTTTAATGGATGGCCCATTTCCACAAGAACTTTGCATGAACCAGTAGGGGAAAAGCTGGATCAGATTTTTGTCATGTTTACTTTTAATAATCCAGATTATTAGTCTTCTGCTATGTCTGAGAAAATGTGTTGATATTCACAAGATACATTTTAAATTGTATTAGAAATAACTGGAGGATCTGGATTCAGTGTCTCCAAAGTTAGAAAGAGTGAGAGATATCTGAAATCATTGTTGTCTTTTCAGAGAGTCATATGGAGAGGAAAAAGTTACTTTTAAATATTAGAAGCTAAGAATTAACTGAAGTTAGAAGTCGAGGTTTTTGAAAATCTGTAGCGGAAACAGGTTACTTGAAAATGTTTATTTTGTTATTATTAAGACAAAAGTAAATTTCAGGGTGTTTCCTGCTTGTTCATTGAAATAAATGAATGGATTATAATTAAAATAGTTTGTGCTTTTAACGAAATGTGGAGGAATAGGATTGATCAGTTGAAAATTGAAGAGGTCATAGAAAGGAGAAAACCGGGTGCTGAAAGGTTTGAAAGACTGGGTTGAAAACTGCCATGTCTGACTCATAAAGTTGTATGAGCAATGGTGCTAACTTTCTGGGTGTGGCCCAGAAAGAAGGGTGTGACCCACAAAATGTATGGCAAGGAGGGCGAGCTTGACTGTGGTGGAAAACTCAAATATTCCTCTCTGCATACCTGTGTTGTAGTACAGCTGAACCTGTGGCAAACCAGATGGAGTGTTCTTCGGAAACTGCAAGTTGTGGTTTGAATGTTATGTTACCCTTTACTGAAAAACTCAATGAACTCGCGTTCACGTACTTGGAGATCTGATGGAGTGGTGGAGGTGGTTCATGCTCATCCTGTATTGACAAGACCGCTGGATTACGGGTACCTTAGGGTGTTCAAACTAGCAGTGTAGTGAGGAGTTCTTTGGATGGTCTCTTGGCCAGGAGATTAAACTTACTTAAAAACCAGGAGAAACAAAAATCTCTACCCTCTCCCTTTCAATATGTTAGAAGTATTTGTATTTTAACCTAAAAATTAATCAGCTATCCTGCTTTAGCTTGCTGGTCACTGTGATACACCTGAAGGCAAGCCCTTGTCAGGGAGGACTCCTTTGGTATGTGTGTCCTTCAGTTATCCTGGAAGACGGTATTAGTGTAGTCACTTTTTTTCTAAGACGATAAATTGAGAAGGAGGAAGTCAGTTTCATCCATTAGATTTCTAGTCTGTGTTCTTTCAGTACTACACTACTTGTCTCTAGATGTTATAAATAAAGCTTTTGTTAGTATCAAAATATTATTTTGGAATTTAGGGGTGGCTGTGGGAGAGGTAATATTGTAGCTTGTTCATGAATGTGTGTATTATAACAAACATTTTTTCAGTCTTTCTCCTTTTCCTTCCATTTTGCTCTTGAATCCAAAGATAATGAAGACTGCTTTGCCAGTCTAGACCATGGGTGGTATCCTTTAACTCCGGTTATTTCCTTTCTCATTAGTGAGGGTGCTTTCCTTAAGAAGCTCTGCTGGGTTCTGGTTATTCTGAATCACAGCTGGAGTTTGGTGGGTCTCTCATTTCTGTTAGATCAATACAGTTGTGCTAAATTTTGTTTACCTCTTTGTACTTCCTGACACTACATGAACTCATTTTTTGATTCTTCTGTGTTTTGCTTTTTCTTTGTGGCTTTGGCATGCTTTCAGGCAATTTCTGATACGATTAGTATTTTATTAATTCATATTCTCTGCATCCTCTCAGCGTGTGAGTACGCTTGCTTCAGTGCCAGTGTTTCATTAGGAGCTTTGAGTTCAGTGCATTGGTTCCTACTTCAGCAATTGCATTATTAATTTCTTAATTTCCAAGTTTGATTCTTGTGTCATACATTTCTCTTTCTAGTCCCAGAACATTTTCATGATGTGTACTGTTAAGTAATAAGTTCCTGGGTTGAAACATAAGTACTGTTTTTAATCATTAAAGGTATAAATGGTTTGAGACCCAGTTACTTGAGGGAGCAAGTTGAGTGCAGTGGACTCGTTAGACCTCTTGCTATAAATGGGAGGAAGCGGTGGATAGGCTGCTGTCAAGGCTTCTCAAATGGAAATTAATTTCTTTTCTTGTTCAAGCATATCCCAGTTTGGCTAATCTCTTGAGTGTAATGAAAGCTCCATCTCCATATTTTGCTCTAGGTACGTGAAAGTTCTGGATGGCAGTCTAGGTGTGATTTGATTCCCTAGAGCCTGAATTTTCAAGATTGTCTGTTTACTGGAAAATGGATCTTGGATTCTTACTAATATATTTAAAATTTCAGTGATTCTTCCCGTAGCAGCTTTGTTCACACTAAAACACTTTGTATGTTAGTGTGTTTTCTACAGCAGGTGTCCTAATTTAGTGTTTGGGCTTGACTGTCTTAAAATTTAGGTTGGCTTTGTACTTGCTAAGTTAACGTGTGGAGTTAATATGCAGGCAAATGAGGCTCAACTGAAAATAAAACCCTAACCAGAAATCATTGTCTGGCTTAAGTAAACCTTGTCATTGCTCATCTAGTTCCTTAAGCAGTTGTACTGATGTCATCGCATTGACGGTTAGCCTGTCCTTCCAGTTTTTTGAAGCTGTCGGCCAGTATCTGTTCATTTGACAGTATTAGAGATGTCAAAGATGCTCGGCTTTTGTACATTTTGTGAATATTGTTAACTCAGTAGCAGAGGGAGACCTGAAGTAGCAGATTTTGTCTCCAGGTTAGTGGTTATTACTTTATTTTACCAGTCAGCTGACCACCTGACATGCTCGTAGCTCAGAAGTAACTACATTGCTGTATTGCCTTTGACCAAGAAATAGACAGGGCAAATGGGGGATACTAGCTAATTTAGAGACATGGGACCAGAGACAGGGTACTGAAGGAAATGCAGAGAAGGGTGCTCATAGGAGACCTGAGAGGAGTTATGATTTTTTGCATGGGAAAGGGTAGAGATGGAGTATAGGAACCTGTGCATTACTGATTCCACTGCCCACAGAATAGCTTTAATTTTAGCTCTCGTAAAGCTTTGTTACATGGCTGTTCCTCTCTCTTGGTTTCATTTTCTGTGTCTCGCCTAGACAGTTTAAAACGGGTTCTGTGGCTTACCGTGAAACCCTGCTTCTATCCTGCCCAGGGTAGCTCTTGTAGTTTCAGAAAGTAGTTACTAAAATCAACTTGGCAATGATGTATTGCTCTATGTCCGTGAAGAACTTGTGGGTGATTAAAGCAAAAAGTACATACACCAGTGCTTACAGGATTCAGAAGTGAATATGTGCACTGTTAAAAATCTGTGAGAAGTTGGTATTTTGTAGTTGCAGAATGTTATGGAGACCAGCATGTGAGTTTTGCAGTACTGTGCAAGGTGCAGCTGTGCCATGTTTAGTAATGGTGGTAGTTACCTCTTCTGTCACTTTGACTAAGTCTTAGTTTTAGATTGCAAATTCTGCTTCATTTAATTTAAAGTTTGAATTGTGATCTTCTAGTATAGATACTACCTTGAGTTCATTGATGTATTTCCTGAAGAAGTGAAATAACGAGGAAGAAAAAAGCGTGGGTTTTGTTTTGTTGGTTTTTACTTTTATGTTAGGGTTAAATGAGTTTTAAGATTGAATATTAATATAGACCTTTTTCTTTCCCCCGATATACCTTGATAGGCTAAAAATTATCAAAGTTAAAGCTATTTTTAAAATGAGGTGTGAACATGGCCTCTTAGCATTTAAAATTAGTTTTTAGTATTTGTTTTTTCCTAGTATAATCAAAGGTATTTACAAGTATTTCTAGTATAAATGAAAATCACGTATAACATTCAGTAAATATATAATAATGAATACAATATTTATTAATTTAGTCGTATTATAAGTAGTTAATATTTGTTAAAAATGCATATTGGGGGACAGTGTTAAGGCATGATGCAGACAGCCTATTCCACTAACAGCTTTCTGTTCCTGCAGATAGCAGTCCTGTCCTCACTTCATAGTTTTTTCTTGCATTATCTTTTGTACTTGTCTGATCCCGCGGTGAAATGATTCGGCTCACTAACCAGGTAGGAAGCTAATCTAACAGAAGGAAAGTGAACTGATGAAGCTTTAGTGCGCTGATTTGGTTTATGGGTCAGTCAGAGAAACATCAGAAGATTAAAGGAGGTTGGAGTGGTGTTGTGTAGCCAGGCAGAGGGTCAGTCCCCCCAGGTTTAGTGGTGCTGAGCTGTCCTGTTGAAATGCACCTCTGCATTTGGATTTCTTTAGGCTTTGCCACTTTCTAAATACTGTGTTGTGATAGTCTGTGTTCCTCTCTTAAAAAAAAAAAAAAAATTGTTTGTTTTTTTTTTTAGTTTCTTGAATATGTGAGACATCATGATGTTGGATTACCTGGAGTGCAAATCAGATTGTTGTTGTTATTGTTATAGTCTTTGTTCCTCTCTTAAAAAAAAAAAAAAAAAATTGTTTGTTTTTTTTTTAGTTTCTTGAATATGTGAGACATCATGATGTTGGATTACCTGGAGTGCAAATCAGATTGTTGTTGTTAATAAGCCTGATGAACAAATAGGACTTCTGGGATCATCTCCTTGCATATAGGGAAAATTATCTTTTGTTCTAAGTTTTAAGTGCTTACTAAAAATTCCTGGACTGTAATATTCAGAAATGGGTTACTCTGCAAGAGAGAATATTTAGTTTTTTAATCAAGATTATTTCCACGAGCTAAAATGTGTGGTTTATGGAATCTGGATTTTTTGTTGTTGTTGTTGTCATAGTTCACCTTAACAGAAGTAGATCCTCCAGAGTTTGCTGTCTGTCCACTTACAGACAGCCCTGCAGTAATCCCTTGCTGCTGTATTTGAGTTTCTTCTACATTACCTCTGATAAGTGCAACAGAAAAAAAACCCTCTCTGTTAAGGTTTAGGTGCTTCTTAAAGGTGTGAAGGCTAATGCTGTCGGTGTGTATAATGCCGTTAATAAACCCTTTAGGCAAAAGGTTCCGTAGAAGTATAAAGTCCACTTTCAGTTACTCCTAGCTGTGTGTTTGGCTCTCTAAAGAAGAGAACAAGGTATTGCACAACTCTTACAGGAAGGAAGAGCATAACGTGACTGTTGAAGCATTTTAAGGACAATGTCAGTAGATTAAATTCATGCTGTGTTTATAAGTCTCATGATTTTCCTCAGCCTTTTTTTCCCTTTATTTTGCTATTAGTTCTTCTGCAAGCAGGGTAAGAGTAGCAGTGCCACATAGGATATACAAAATACAGTAGGTTAGAGAAAAAGAATGCTTGTTCAGAAATAAATGTAAAATATTATAGAAAGGTTTAATATTTAAAATTAAATATTTTCATGTTTTCCAGTATTGCTTTCAGAATAAACATTTGTATTTCACAAAGCTGGTTAATAAGAGTTTGATAGACACTTCCCTTTTACTAAGCTCAAGTTCCCTCTTCTGTAAGAGTATCTACAAATGAGACAATTAATTATGGTCTAATGCTTTCTTGTTTTCAGAAAGATGAAGGTAGTGATGCTAGTTTGAGTGATAGCCACATATCTCCTCCCGCCAAACGTACCTCAAAACATGCTGATCCTGTGTGCAAAGACAAATCAAAATCACGCAGTACTGGGCAGCGAGAGGAATGGAGCATCTCAACTGGACAGTCCAGGTAACTTGGTGCCAAGAGAAGAACAAAGTCTTACAAGTTTTTTCCTGTACTGTTTACTTGCTGACACTGTTTTTGGAGCGAGCTGCAGCTCTTGCTCAAGAGCGTACTTTTGAAATGTCTTATTTTCATGCAGTTGTCTTTCGGGTTAAGACTCCAGGAGCATGGTTTACATCAGTCCTCTCTGAGTTTCCTTTCTATGCAAATTTGTGCAAAAATTGAAAGTAATTTTATTTGAGATGCAGTCTGACTTCTAGATTCTTGATACATCTGAATTTAGTGACTTAAATGGACTTTTGATATACTCAAGAAGACATGACATTTTAATTAGGAAATCAGTATTATCATCTTTAGGGAATGGATAATGGTCCAGTGTCTGTCTTTCCATTGTGTTTTCAACCTCTCTTCCCTGTTTGGTTAGAAGGACTCAACTAAATGACTGTATTTTATTAAAAACAGCCGCAGCCCTGCCACATTTGTGTAACTCAAGACAAATAATTTGTTTCATTTTATAACTGATTAATAATATTTTACAAGGCATTCTTGTG
Source organism: Buceros rhinoceros silvestris (assembly GCF_000710305.1). Classification (NCBI taxonomy): domain Eukaryota; kingdom Metazoa; phylum Chordata; class Aves; order Bucerotiformes; family Bucerotidae; genus Buceros; species Buceros rhinoceros. The sequence continues at coordinate 22,249 of NW_010410512.1, read as the reverse complement.
TTCATAAGGTTCTTCACATGATTACAAGTAATTATGAGACAGTGTAGATGGTATGTTCCTGGGGCATGAATTTTCAGTTAATTCTGATTATTTAATAGCTGTGTGTTTCATATTTGTGTGCAAAACAAAATCGTTCTTGCAACACTTTGCATGTAAGAATAACTGTAATTCACTACTGGACTGTTGTTTACTAGCATGAAGTATATTGAAAAACTATGTAAATCTTAACGGATCTCTTTTTTTGTTTGTTATTTCCTTTTAAAATAGAATAAATTAAATATAGTATATTATGTGCCATAGTCATCTGGGAAAGCATTGAAACTCATGCACCTTGTATTTCTTTTGTTTATAAGTGTCGACTTTTACTGTATGTATTAGAAATGCTAAAAAATAAAAAAATATATATTCAGTGTGGCTGGTAGAATTCAGATCGCTGCATCAAATGCAATTTGGCCGGGATACCGAAACTCCTGTGTTTACTCATGTAGAACCCACTGTGTCGTGTCGTTGCATCTGAGGCTTTTTTGTTGTTTTCTGCCAAAATCCAAAGTACTGGGCCTAACACTGATCTTGAGTCACTTAGACTTTTCACCAAAGTTTTGTTGCTTCTGCTAGTTTATCCAAAGTGTTTGAGTGATAGTTTCCTCTGAAGAGCTGTATCAAGTTTCTGTTCTCAAACTTAAGGGGAGAGTTAATAGTAGGATGTGGCATAAGGGAGTATTGGAGGGATTAATAAAAGATATATTTAGGTAATTGAGGGGGATTCATTTAACTGGTATTTGACAGTTTTGTCCTCATTCCAGTGCTGGGCCTGAAGCAGACTCTCAGAGGCTATGTGTCACAGTGGTTTTGAGGTCGTAGTGTACTGAGTAACATTCTGTGTTTAAAGTTCTATTTTCACTGCATAACTTTTGCTTGGCTAAGGAGTGTTGGCATTATTTGTATCTAATATAATTGTTTCCTAGGTTAACGTCTCAGCCTGGCACTACACTACCCAATGGACGTAGCTTATGTAAGTGTATCACAGCAGACCATTTTGTATCTACTTTTACATTTAACAAATTTATGTCAATGATTTTCTGTTGCGTGTATTTTTTATAACTTTACTGATTACTCTTGACCATTTTGACTAGAAAAGTTACTGTTGTGGCTCAGTTTTCTTCTGTCAGCATCTTGGATGCTCTCTGTGGACATGGGGAGCACTCTTAGATGAAATTCCATTTCTCTTCTCAATTCAGACCTCTTGGCCATGATCTCAATGTTTTCCTTAGTTCCCAAATTTACTGTTATGAGCTAATTTTGGCCTTTCTCTCCCAGCTGGTCTCTTTAATTTACTTACTATCTTTGCTCGTTTAAAATTTGGCCTCGGTTGTTCTTAACATTACTTAACTCTGCTATTGCTTTAGAGAGACCTGCCTTGTCTGCAGCTCCTGCTCCCTTGAACAATTTTCCTATATGCTTGTACCTTACAAACCTGCCATCTCATTGCACATCCCAGCTAAAAACCACTTTGTATTTTGAGTCCTTTCTTCATCAGTTCTGTCTCATTTAGTTCTGTGTTGACTCAATAAGTGTTAATTCATTAAGCATATTTGTTATTTTTATTATTTATTGTGGTGCCTAAAGGAACAATCAGGAATGGGACCTCTTTCTGTTTGGCACTGTACAGAGTAGCTGATAAAGATTTGCTTCTGAAATCAATATGTTGTATCTGACCTTTTGATACTGTATTTGAAAGACTAAGAATTGAAACTTTGGGCCAAGTGTGCATTTTAGTATTGATGTTAACTTAAAAATATTGAATGGATATTTGAATGCCAAATTTTCATCATAAAATAAGACTATCATATGAGGAACCAAGCTTGAATCTGAAGAAATAGCTTGTGAAATAACTTTGATAGGAATTTAAAAAATGTATTTCTTTAGTAAATCGGTGCTCATACTGTGCTCCGTAACTTTTGGTTTATTGTCCTTGCTAAGTATTCTCTTATTAACTCATGTTTGTGAAAATGTTGTTTCCTGCATTTTGAAGTAGTAATACAAATTTCTCTTAGCTCTCAAAAGCCATCCCCTTCGAGGGGAAAAAAAGGGAGATGGGGACCATGCTTGCATAAACGGAGATATAGAAGTCAGAAAAAGTTGTCGGTCCAGGAAAAACAGATTTGAAACTTTGAATCAGAGTTTATTGTTTGATCAGCTAGTAAACAGGTATGTGGGGATACTTCAGTTGTATTTACAAAGCATCTTAATGGTTTTTTAAAAAGTTTAGAAACCCCTGTCTTCCAGTGCCATCTATGTGTTTTACTGTGGGAATGTATTAGGGTTGATCAAGCTGGATTGTGCTTTGAGTTACAGGCTGGGTCCTGTGCTGTAACCGCCTATGTTATCCATGCTCTAAATGCAAAGCAACTTACCTTTCACTGAGACTTTCACTGAGGAGTAAATTGCTCTCTGTTTACGCCTGGATAAAAGTGTGTATGTTGGCGGTTATTGCAGAGTGGCTGACAGGCTGTAAATCCACGCCCTAGTTTGTTTCTTAGTAACCTGTTTATGCAGTGATACCCTAAATGTGATGTAAGTTGGGGATTAGCAGCAATGCTTGAAAGCTCTCCAGATGTCGCTTGTATGATTTTGATCATAAAATATCAAAAGTTTGTAGCTTTTTTTTGTTTGTTTTTGTTTTTTACCATTTGTTAGTAATTCACATAGGGTGGGTGTCACTTGTTGACATTTACTGTGCAGACAAAGTAGGTCAGAGAGGGAGGCACGGTCTGGTCTGAGCATAGGAATGGGATCCAGAAATACTTTTCTTGAAATACTCTTTCTGTGTGGCCCTGGGCAGGTCACTTAATATGTCTCAATTTTCCCACCTGTAAACCATGTTTTAATAGTCATATCTGTGAGAGATGGCTTGTTCTAGTGCTTGGAAAATGATTTAAACATAAACATTTAATGGCCAAGTATGATCTTTATTGTTAAATGTATTCTGCTGAATCTTCTACTATTTTCTTTTTCAATTCGCCTAGTAACTACTTGGTATCAGTTTACAAATTTATATTGAGTTACATTTATTTTTCTAGTTGCAGTTGAATCTCCCTGTCCTCATCAACAATATGAAAAAGTCTACCATGAAGATCGTAATTTGATAAGCTCATGGTACTGAAGTCTCTGTATGAACTTATACTGTTAACACTGTGTCCCATAATCATTGGAGGTTTTTAAGAACAGGACAGACAAATGTCTGTCAGGAATGGTTAGGTATTGTGTAGTTTGTTCTTCCCTGGCAGAGCAGGTGGACTTTCCCAAGTCGCCTTCAACTCTCTTTTCTTTGATAGCAAACTATAGCATGATTTTACTTTAAGTGGTTATGTCACAAATCACAGATATTTTAGAAGAATTGTTTAAAATTGAGAGGGGCACTCATAAGGAGAAGTTGACTTCCCTGACTTCTGTCACCAGAACTTCCATTGACTTATTTCTAGGCAGGATTTTACCCTTTAAATTTACTTTTTAATAGTTTGAAAGAAAGGAAGTGGAAGCTACTGCCTTCTTACAATTTTTAAATTAAGCAGAACATTCCAGTGAAAATCTACCGTAATTACCATAGACAGCAGTAACTTGGTGTTCAGGACAGGTGACCAGGTAATAGACTTGGCCTGGCTAATACTCTGTTGTTTTCTTCCTTAGCAATGAGGCTTCTTGGCCAAGGTTGTTGTTTATATGCCACCATTGTTTTGACAGCTGTTTACAAATACTTCAGATAATGAAAATGTAGACTAATTAAATAGTAGATGAGAAATGGTACTGAGGTCAAATAATAGATGATGAAATTCTAGGTGTTACTGATTTAACATTAAAAAAATGGTTTGTGTATTAGTGTCTTTCTGAGGCCAAGGTAAGAAGCTATAAAGCTTGTGGGATGGAGGCATTAACTGCTTTCCCAGTATTCTAAGTAAGCAGGTAAAAAGTTTTACTTTTTTCTCTGCAAACTTGATTTTATCTGACATCTAATCTAACATCTAAGCACTTACAAACTTACATATTACAATTTACATTAAGGAAAATTTTCGATGAAGTCTTTTTTAAAATGTTACAGCCAAATTTGAACCACAAATTTTAATAGCATCAGCATTTCTTGTTTTGTATGCTCCTTAATTTATATTCTCTAGGTTCATCTCTCAGTTTATTAGGGTGTTTTTTTTGTAGTTAATTGATAGTTTCAAGTAGCTACCCTAAAATTGTCAGATTTTAATTCATCTGTATATTTTGTTGATGTGCAGACCTTGGAACAGCCATAACAGACCATACATTATGTTAAGACCATGTTAAGCTGTTGGATGCTGTGTAAAAATTTTTGTATGTCTACTATTTTAAGACTGAATTTTTTTGTGTGTGTTAACTGTTGCATATATTTTAGTACTGCCGAAGCTGTCCTACAGGAAATGGATAATATTAACATCAGAAGAAATAGGCGGTCTGGGGAAGTAGAACGGCTACGAATGTGGACAGATACAGAATTTGTAAGTGCAAAGTGTCTCAGATCTTAGGTAAAAGTAATATCAAGGGGAAACATGTTTGTTTTTGCAATCTCCATCCATTTGTCTGTAGCTCTGTCAAAAGGTTTCAGATCCTTTCCAGTGGATGACATTAAAAAACTTGATAAATTCTAATTCAGAACAAGATTCACAGATACATACTAAATTATGTTTTCATTATTGCTGAATTGACTGCCGTGCTCTCGTGATGTACTGTGGTGGTACTCCTTTGGTTTGAAGTACGCTCTGATAGTCTGAAAACAGGACCGGGGCTAGCATCTGCTTTGTTCCCTAAAACAGCTTGATACTAAAGTATGTATTAGATGGACTAAGTACTATCTGAGACACTTACTTTGCCACCTGTTAAATGAGACCGCTTATGTAGTCTACTTGTGAAAGGCTCTGTTGGAAAAAGACTTGGGGGCTAGAGATTGTGTGGAGTATTACTTACTGAATTGTGGGCTAACTCTGAGTGACACGGGACAGTACTGATGGGAGTGTACGTGCATTTTATTCCAGGAAAACATGGATATGTATTCTCGAGTGAAAAGGAGGAGGAAGTCACTGAGGAGGAATAGCTATGGAATTCAGAACCACCATGAGGTCTCCACAGAAGGAGAAGAAGAAGGTACGGGTTGTAAAGAATTGTAAGGGTTTGTCTGAAATACAAACCAAAGCTCTCGTCGACATAAGATAGCAATATATTGCACTACAGAAAATAATTTGGTTTTGGATCTGAGTTTGGAGTTATGAAATAGACCAATTAACAAGACAATTGCAAATAAATACACACTGAAGGATTCCTCCTCCTTAGAAGAAGTTTTAGGGATCTCTACATAGTTCCCCTTAAACAAAAGTAAGTTTAACTGAAAGTCGCAGAACAAAGCCTGGTCTCTAAATGTGTATATACTACGTTCTCTTACTCATGTTTTCTGTAGCACCAAGTAGTTGAAGGTTTCCTTATATTTCCTGAAACTGTCTTTTGGTGGAAGCCAGGGTGAGATGCATTTAGTCTACAACTACACGTGTTCTAACTACTTGCTGTTTCTCTGCTGGGTGGCAGTTACCAGAAAAATTGTGTAATAGTCAGTTCTGCATTCTTCCTTTGGGAAAGGTGTTAAAGTCTCTGTTTTCTATTCACCCACTGCATTTTAAAGGACTTGTAGACACGCAACTGTATTTGAAGTTCTACCTTCCTTTAAAAATTTGGATGAAACTGGACAGTGGGTTCAGAAGGTATTGAGAAAGAAGGAATCATGGCTAACTTTGATAGCGTGGTCAACAGCATGCTTGGCTTCCTTAACAAATCAGATTCAAACTTCAGGGATCCATACATAGGGTTCAGTGTAGCGTATCTCGATTTTGAACTGAAACTGCTGTAAAAAGTGTGGTCTGTCCGAATGAATAAGAATGCAGTCTTAATTCTGGGATCCATGGATGGAAATTCTGATCCTGTTGTTAGATAGATCTAGATGGTACCTTTATACAGGGTGTTTATTTGCTTTGTGCAAAAATGATATTATGAATGGTAAAGTTGTACTTACTGTCATGCTGTGCTCAATATTTAATTTTCTGAGGCTGCTATGGGAAAAGAGAAGAAAGGCCTTATTCTTAATTTGAAGGATAATTATTGAAGAGTAAAGATAGTGGATAGAAGTGATACTTGATGTACTCTACAACTAAAACTAGTTTGATTACATTTATTTCTTTCTGTGGCTTTTCTAAAACCTGTGGGAAACTAGAAGGTAGTTTGACAGTGTACTGTAGGTTTATCATGGTCTTCAAATTTCTAGTGATTTGGCAATTAGTGTCAATTAATGAGGAGTAGTAATTAGTAATTCTCAGTGACCATTAAAATGTTAATTTTTAGGATGAAAGTAGCTCTGGAATCAAATAGAAGTGTTTGTAAAATATTTTTCCTCCCCCAACAGAGTCTCAGGAAGAAGATGGAGATATAGAAGTGGAAGAAGCTGAGGGAGAAGAAAATGATCGGCCATATAATCTCAGACAGAGAAAAACTGTTGATAGATACCAGGCCCCTCCAATAGGTGAGGAACTGGACAGTGCTTCTGCAGCTCTGCTCTGTTGACCTCCAACAACACTATTGGTGTGGAAGATTACTGCTCATCCCTGACAACAGTTTCCATGCAGCACTTTGACTTCCATCTTGCCTGTTTTTGTTCACCACGTGAATAGGATTACTTAGACATTATCTATCAGTTTGTCAATGGTGGGTGGCATTGCTAGTGCATGCCACCGCTTGAACTTTGCAAATACTGTTGTGTGCTGGGATCAGGGTTGGAGGTCAATGGGGTTTAGGTCAGAAAATTGTTGACAGAAGCTGAATTCAGAAAACAATCTAATAAATTAGGTAATTACATACTAAAAATATGTCATTAATTTTTCTGTAATTGATGTTACAAACCTGTAACTTCTCTTACTCAGTGCCAGCTCATCAAAAGAAGAGGGAAAATACGCTGTTTGATATTCACCGATCTCCTGCAAGAAGAAGCCATATCAGGTAAATGTCAGTCTTTTGTTATGTATTTGTTTGCTTTCCCTCAGGACATTTCTGTTAGCTCTTGATTTTTTAAAACATGCTTGAGTGAGTTGCACAGCTCGTTCACGTATATGCATGGGTCTTGAAGCTTAGGTTCAGATCCTGATCAGCTTACAAAAATGACTTTTGTAGCACTTCATAATCCCAGTAGAAGCCTTGTGATAAACAGAATGGAAACAGGTGTGCTGCAGGTACCGGAGAGGGAGTTGAACCTTTCACACTTGAGCTTTTTCTCTAAGCTGTGTATTTAGTGTTTAAACCTAAAGAAGCAATGTAAAAAACATCCCCTTTTTGTTCTACAAAAGTAAGCAAATCAGGGTAGTGCTTTTTGTTTTGTTCCAGTTCAACATTTATCCTGGTAATATTAACAATTTAATAAAATAAAGTATTTACCAAGCATAATTTTTGACTCTTACCTTTTGTGGCAGAGTCTGGAATGCACCAGGTTGTCCTGGAAGCTGTTGGTAGGCTTTATTTAAAACATAGGAGATCAGAGCTTAACACATTTTTTTAAAAAATATACTTGCTGAATACTTCGCAATGATAAATCTGTCCACAAGCAGAACCCAAGTAAACAAATGCTATTCTTAGCTGAAACTGTTGTCTTATTGCTCAATTTAATGGCATAGTGAAAATACAAAAAGTAAACAAAACAATAGCAGAATCTTATGATTTTACAAGTTTCTGTGTAATATAAATAAAAACATTTAGTTTTTAAGACTTTTTTTGCTTAAAGTGCGTAGGACATTTTGTTGGGTAATCTCTGGACTTGTACTTGCTAGTAAGATACTAAGAGTGTGAAAACTATGATCCCCACAGTTTTAGCATGCTCATTGCTTCACTCTTTGTTTTATCACTTCTCATCAGACTCTGTAATAAAAACTCTTCCAATTCTATGATACTGTCTTTAATATATTATTAAATTTCTCCAATTTTTGGACATTGAACAGTAAAACTGATTGATCATGTTACCTTTCGGCAAAAACCAGCTAGTCAGTGTTTTATCCTTTTTATACAAAGAATGCAGCTCACTATATTCACTAAAAATATGTTAAGTTTTGCTAGTAGCCAACTTTTTCATGCAAAAAGAGTGCCGACTTTTCTCAAACAGATATCGAACACCTATTTGTATGGAAGACATAATGTACATTCCCTAATATTTATGAAATACTCCATTTTCTGACATACTGTCATAATAAAATAAGACATGGTTCATGCAGACTTTGAATAGTAGTTTTGCTTAGATTCAGATCAGAGGTTAAACCACAGTACAGGTGTTTTGTGAAACTGTTCTGTTCAGAATTAATGAGTTGTAAAAAAGATACCATATGCTTTAGGAAGTATGGAAGTTTTTCAAAGAATTTTTAAAGGAAACACAACTGTGTAAGGAGACCTTGATATTTCTGTTATGTTAGAAGTGGCTGAAGTGGTTGGAAGCTTTCCAAAGTACAGTTGCTGTCTGATGAACTTCAGCAAGTTACTGACTGAACACTCACTCGCACTTGCTGAAGTAACACGGGCTGCACCAGTTATCTTATGGTGATCAATTGTTTTAGTAACGTTCGTGTTAAAATTGGATATCCCCATGACAGTAAAAGATGATGTTCCCCGCCCAGATTATTTTGATACTTAATAAAACTAAAATTTGCATGGATCTCAAACTTGAACAACACTGTACTTCCCATTTCAATTTTGGTTTTATAGAAGAATCAAACCATTCCACTGCAAAACCATTCTACTGCAAAAAAGACTGAGTTTTATGTTTATTTTGCCACTTCAATAGGAGAAAGAAACATGCCATTCACAGCAGTGACACAACCTCTTCAGATGAAGAACGTTTTGAAAGAAGAAAATCTAAAAGCATGGCCAGAGCAAGAAATAGGTATGAAAACGTCCTTGATCTTTAGGAGGGTTTCATTTTTATTCATCAGAAATCAAGCAGAATGTCAATAGTTAATATGTCATTGTAGTCAATAATGATCTATCAGTTCTGCAGCCTTTTTTGATTCTTTCTCTAAGTACCTGCAGATGCAGTTTAGGAAGATTGCTGGTTATATATTAACATAGATTTTGAAGTCTTATGAGTAGATAATTAACAGTAGTGACATAAAGATGGAAAGATAAGAGTATCTGTTTGATTCAGTTGGTTTATAAGACAAACAACTGCAGTTGGTTAAGACATTTTTATTCTTGGTGTTACTTGGTCCGAATTAGTTCAGTTGTACTCTCAATGCTCTTCTCTGTGTGCATTCTGGACATCCAATACAAATTTTTTGACCTTACATTTATCCACAAGTTATCTGAAATTGGAAGATCTGTAAGATACATAAGTAAATGTACTTAGTGCCACAGATCTGTTAGTTGGGAAAATGAAGAGAATAAAAAGTATTTCTTTTTTCCATTTCTTCCTGTCTGACGCTCCATTCCCTCTTCAATCCTGAGGAATTCCAGCAACATAGAAGTAGCAAAAGTATAGTTCCAAGTGTAACCTCTATCTTACTCGTACCTTTCTTTCTCCCTTTATCTGTGATATTTGACCTCATGTAATAGCTGTGTAGGGTTTTAAAGCTTCTTTGCATACGCTAAGAAACTGGAACATGTGGATATGAGTTATGGCTGATCTGCGAGAAATATTTTTATTTCCTTTCTTTGGACTCTAATGAGTTACATTTTAAAAAATCTGTTTTCCTTGTACGGTTAATCCTTTTCTTACCATGCTGAACTTAGGCAGGTCATCACTGCCAGCAGAATCTGTCCTGTTCTGTTGGTCAGCGTTGTTTCTTATGTGTTTAATCAAAATAGTCTGTCCAGCCTAGTTCTCCAGCTTGAAATATCTGTATGGAAGCAGAAAACTATGTTTATATTTAAGGAACTTCCAGATATGCAAGAATAATTACCACAATAAAAAGGTTAGTTTTGGTTACCTTATCAGTCCAGGAAGCTTGTCTATGTAGACTAGAAGGCATTTAATCACTTGGTTCTTCCTATTCCAGCAAAATAATCAAACCAGAACAATATTTATTTGGTGTTCTTTTTTTGTCATTGAACAGGTGCCTGCCTTTAAACTTTAGAGCAGAAGACTTAGCTAGTGGAATCCTGCGAGAACGTGTGAAAGTTGGGGCAAGTTTGGCAGATGTTGACCCTATGATTGTTGATAAATCGGTACGTTTGTTAGAACTTTTTATTTTCCTTCCCCCAGTAATGCATAAGCAGAATTCCCCACAGCCTCTCATTAGAGTCTAAGAAAATTAAGACTAAGCTCACTGATGTCTTTTGATTTTTTTTCCATAGCGGCTGTACGTTTATTGCTGTGGGCTACAAAGCATTTGCTTTTGGCCTGTAGGTGATGAACAGGCTTGAACATACTGTAAATAAGCCAAAGTATCAATTGCCCAACTACATTTCTTCGTTTAGTCGGTTTGCGATTGCTTGTGGTAGTAGGGGTATACTGAGAAGTGCAGCAAACAGAGGTACTGACCACCTGGGTAGATTAACTAGCTGTGTGGGTCTTGTGCCTGTTCAGAAACAGTGATGTGTGTTAGCTTATGCTGTGTTGTGCAGAAGCTGCTGAATTATTGCTAAAGCTGAACCTCTGTCTAGAAATACTTTGACTGCATTTGTGTAATGCTGTGCCTGAGCTTAAACATGCTCTTGGACCCAGGCTGGATCTCTGTAGATGGCCAGGAATCCCTGGTCCACTTAACTTGTGAACCAGGTAAACCTCGTCTGGGCAACCAAGAGCTGACTTTCTCAACTTTTACACTTTCAAAATCCAAGGAACTACTGTTGGTCTGTGCACTGTTGTTTGTAATTTGTTGTCAAATATGTTATTTTATATGTAAAGGTACTTTTGTGGAAAGCTGTTACAGTATATGCTTTGTATGCTCTGCTTTTTTCCTAAGGTGCGTTTTGATAGTATAGGGGGATTGAGCCATCATATCCTTGCACTTAAGGAAATGGTAGTGTTTCCTCTTCTCTATCCAGAAATATTTGAAAAATTCAAAATTCAGCCACCAAGGTACGTGTATGTACTCTTACTAACGTTCTATATTAAGCTCTGAAGAGCAGTTCCCTTGAAAACACAGAGGAAATGGAATCTTTTCCTCAAGTATTTACAGTTCAAATAGACTTACGTGTTTGCTACCCCAGTTGTCGATCAGAATGTAATAAGGGGGGTGAAGAATTACAAAAGTTTAGTTTATTTTTCTTGTGGTAGGAAGGTAGATTTTGTGATTTGCTCAAAGAAAGAATTCTCAGGTGTTCTATTTAGTACTCCTTTGCCTATTTTTCCATTATGTTATCGAGTATTTTACTAAATCAAGCTAAATGCTGATTTTCTTTTATAGAAGTAATCTCAATAATGGTCTTACATATAATCTATGGATTTATTTTACAATGGGTTTAATATTGGCATCTTGGTGTATGATTTAAATGGGTACATATAATCTAAGTAACTTGAAAATGTTGGGATATTTTTGTCATTTAAAGAAAGTACGTCTTCCAAAGAAGTAGAAAACACTGATTCAGGGATTAACCTAAGATTTAATATTTGAGGAGGTGTTTGACTAGTGTAAAACAATCCTTTGGACGTTTATCGTGCCTTTGATTAACGTTCTCTGCAAAGATTTACCGATTTGAAAGCATAAAACAAACTTAGATTTTATGAAGTCATGTTGAATACATTAAATAATAATGCTAGAACTTAAGTCTTTCTTCTCCAGGCTCCCTGTCTTCATTATAAGATTTGACTTGGAGTTTTTCAGGAGACATAAAATAAGTTTGTGACTGTGTTGATCCATTTATCTTCAGGGGCTGTTTATTCTATGGTCCTCCTGGAACAGGTAAAACCTTGGTAGCTAGAGCACTAGCTAATGAATGCAGTCAAGGAGACAAAAAGGTGGCTTTCTTTATGAGGAAAGGAGCAGACTGTCTCAGTAAGTGGGTTGGTGAATCTGAACGTCAGCTTCGACTCCTTTTTGATCAGGTTAGAAGAAAAATATTTTTCATATAATTTCTCTGTATATTTTTTTAATGTGTTTTAGGCAGCCAAAGCTATTTGCAATTGAAATTAAGTAACTGTAAATGTTCATAGGTTGGGCAGGAGTTATCCTAATTATATATTTAGATGAAAAATTAGAGGAGTGCTGCCAGGAGTTTTTCTTGCTCTAAAAACTGAGAGGAAGAGTTCTCTTGCTCTTGACTTGTCCATTAAAGCAGACTAAGTAGTTTGGGTAAAAATGGAAAAACAAAAAAAATTAAATCACTGAATTTGAGTTTGACTGACATGCTCATGCTAAATGCTATATAGAGGAGGATGCAGGTTTGCATCAGTTGTGTGTATATTTTCCTCTCCTTATTTGGCTTGGAAGATGATGGACAGAAGAGAGTCACATAAAGCAGTGAAATGCAGTTGCTTAAACAAAAGCTGCTTTCAAACACAGATGTCCAAACAAACAGGTGAGGAGTAAATAAGATAATGTTTCTGTATAAGGTGGCTCATTTTGTCTTTAATTTCTCCAACACACAGCAAAACTAATACACTGGTGCCATCTTGCTTATTCAAAGGAGAATGCAGTCTTGTTTGCTTTATCTGAGGTAGCACTGTAGTTGAAAATTCGGTTTTATTTTCAGACTGTACTGTTTTTAACGAAGGTGTATTAATATATGCGGTAGTTCAATGTGTTAGTGCTTTGTGATAAAAACTAACTGCTTTCCATGTTGATGGATAAATTGTGAATTAATTCTATTGCACACCAGGCATACTTGATGAGACCCTCTATAATCTTCTTTGATGAAATAGATGGTTTGGCTCCAGTTCGTTCTAGTAGACAAGATCAGATTCACAGGTAATATTTCTCTCATGCTGTGAGTATCTTGGTATATACTACATTATCTTGGTAAACTCAAGTGTAGTTTTACTCAATTTCTAAGAAAGATTTTTACTTTTGCTTAAGCCCACTTACACTAGGAAGGATGGACTGCTGTGGTTTTTTTGGTGTGGAAAGTCATCTTTTCAGTTCTTCAGACAGACTGTAATTTGCTGGGAATTGAATTGTAGTGGAGATTACCCTTCAGCCACATTATTAACTTCAAGATTTCCACAGCCTTTCTTTGTGGCTGCTGGTTTTGGTAATGTAAAGAGATTGGCTGTTACTAGCCCAATAAGAAGAACTAGTTGAAAAAAATTGTATTCTAAAATGATGTAGTGTTCTATGAATGAACTGGACACCTCTATCATTTTGATTCCGAATGGTGAGCTGTGCAGACTTACCTTGAGTTGCAATCGTGTCATTCTGTAAAATGTTTTTTACAACCATTTACTGATGGCTGAAATTTTTCCTGGCTGCTTTCAGGCTCAGTTTTGCTGTGCTTTTTCTGGCAATGCACTTGTATTTTTCATTCTGTAGGTGGTAGCATTTGTGTGTATATCTCTTTCCACTCAGGGGAGGACAGGAAGGAGATTGTGAGCCCAGCAGCCTGGGAGGTTATGGGAATATGGTTTTGTCTCGATGCTCTTCTCTTTCTGCCTGGTGCTACAGTTGCTCTAAACAGGATGATGCATACAGTGTTAATGGAAAGAGGCTTTCCAGGGCTGAATAAAGGGCTTCCTGAGCTTACATTTCCCAAAACTTTCAAAGGAGGAAGTTTGAATTTGATGTAATCCTTACCAGAGTCATAATACTAAATAGAATGCAGGTTATATCAAAAGGTTCCTCCTTGCTTTAAGACTTGAAACCATTGCTCAACTGTGGTGTTTTTTTTAATTAAATTTAGCTTTTTTTCTTTGTAATTATGAATGTTGCAGTTGAAAATATAATTCTTGCAGTATTCCCTATACCTTCTTTTTTTTGAAAACTCTCTTTTAGCTCTATAGTGTCTACTCTTCTTGCCCTCATGGATGGACTGGATAATAGAGGTGAAATAGTTGTCATTGGTGCTACAAATAGACTGGATTCTATAGATCCTGCACTCAGGAGACCTGGTCGCTTTGACAGGGAATTTCTTTTCAACTTGCCTGATCAAAAGGTAAAACTTACAAAGGAAATTTACTAATAAAGATTTCTAGTATATTAAACATTTGAATACCTGACAGCTTATGAAATAAAAATACGCATTCTTACTTGTAAGAATGTTTAAGTTTAGGAAGGCATTTTTGGTAGAAACACATTGCATACGTAAAGTTGAACTTTAGATCTTCAGAATATAATTAAAAATAAAGAGAGAGAGGTAAATGCGATAAACTCAATTGCTAATCTAAAAGCTGTGGTTTAGTATGGATTTGTATAATGAGCCTTAACTATTGGGGTTTTGGAAGTGGTGGTAAGATCTTTATTACTGTGTAGACTGCTGAGCACAGAAAAGTTGTAGATACAAAGCTAGACATTCTGTTGTGAACAGGAACATTTCAGTTCCTTGTTCTAGACTTCTGTAAATTCAGCTGTAATATTTTATGAATTTATAGTTAAAATGAAATTTATTTTGCATGTCAATAGGACTATTTGGATTCTATAGAATTTTAAAATTATGTTATTTTGGAATTCATGTGTATGTACTGTGCTACTTGGCAATAAGTTAATTGGTGAGGCATTTAGGAGTAGAAACTGTTAATCATAGGTGCAGCAATTAACAATTAAATTATAAAATTGTGATAATTCCTAATAGGACATGAGTTTTGATCAGTTCATGTATAATAATAATGTTGATTAAACAGCAATTAAGATGTGTATCTGTATACTGAAAAAATTACTGTTTATATATGAAAATAAAAAAAGAAAGGAAAATGAGAGACTTTTGAGTGTTAAGTTCCATTTAATGTATCTCACTGACATGTCAAAAACGGGTGAAATGACTTCCTATTCACATGAATAAAATTTTTGTCTAAAATAGGATGACATGGATTTGGTTTGCTAATTTTTTTTTCTTTTTCCCCCTTGCTTTTAAAATCAGGCACGGAAGCACATTTTACAAATTCATACCAGGGATTGGAACCCCAAACTGTCAGATACTTTCTTAGGAGAACTGGCTGAAAAATGTGTTGGTGAGTGTTATAATGTTAGTACTTTTACTGTAGATGCTTTCTCTTCTGTGTGAAACTTTGAAGGTATGTTAAATGTATCAGGGTATTTTTTTATTTTTACCTTTCTAAACTTCTATACTTTCAGCAACACTTCTTTTTAATAACTAAATATGCTTCTCTCTTACAAAAAACCAAAATTTGAGTAGCTAGTAGTCATTTGAAAATACAATCTTGTCTCCTTCCTGTAGCATCATTCTCCTTATATAGGATGCATACCTCAAAAAGAAGCAAAATGAAGTGGGAACTGGAGTCTTTAGGTGGACTTCCCATTAATTTAGTGTATTACAGGGCAGACAAGGAGACTTGAGCTTTCTTTCTGTCCACTTACGGAGGGGAAAAAACCCCCAGTATTTCTATGGTTTTTGTGTTTATTTTTTGTTTTTACTGACTGGCATGCTCACCTCTGACAGCAGTCTGAAAAACTAACCAGCTTTTCTAAAGATGAATTTTTTTTCCACATTGCTAGCATAGAACAACCTCAAAATGTAGATATAGGCAGGGGGGAAAAAAAGCACCACACTACAAGTACATTAAATACACCTTTGGAGTGGCCAAAGACCTGCTGTACTGAATGGAGAATGGTGGTTCAAGATAACCTGCTGCTTAAAATCTAATTAGAAATAAACCCAAATATTTTTATAGTTAATTTATCAGAGGAAATCACCCTAAAACACACACCACAGTCTCTTGTCAACAATTTGTCGAGCAAAGAAACATCCTCTGTCTGTGATCTGCTTGGACAAGCATTGAAGTTCTCAGGAAAAAGGACAGTCTCAAATGTCTGTGCGTTGGAATCCATCATCAGAGAAATAAGAACTTTAAATTGAACATCAGTCCATTCAGTCAGCTACAGTACATCCGAATTATCCTCTTCATCCACAGGGACATCTATCATCGAAGCAGCATCCCTCCGCTTTTGATGCACAAAGACCTCAGCATCTTCTGGTGAGGAGAAAACATAACTATCCAGAAAGCTCCAGTTTAAGCTTTGCTGGGTATAAGACAGCATGTGCCGAACCCGTTTAATGTAAATTCTGCTTGATTGTGGGAAGACGTGGTGCTGCTTAGTTGGGAGAGAGGGGAATCAGTGGGATAAAACCCAGTTGTTTCTTTGAAAATTCACCATATTTTTGCAGTGAGAACACAGTTACGTATTTCAAAATTTCCGACCATAGGAAAAGCTGTGTGTAGGTTTGATTGAAGACATTCTTTGTGCTCAGCGAAGTCTGTCAGTTCTCTGGAGAAGTCGGCTAACAAAAAGAAATACCCTTTCTGTATTTTTTGTTTTCCTACTGTCCAACTGCTGTGCGCTTGATTGTCTCCATTCTGTATCTTGGTGTTTAAATGTTTCCATACATCCAAGACTACAACCTTTTGACTGCTAAAAGGACTTTTTAAAACAGCTGAATTAAGACTTTTATCTTCTTCGTCTTGAGATTACCTCATCATTTCTGTAACTGAAATCTGCAGCAACCCACCATCTAAGCAGATTTTCCAGATTCTTTGTGACCATTGCAAATCGGACTCATTAGCACGCTTGTCACGTTGGTACAGTATATATTGATCCGCCATTTCCTCTCCTATACAGATTTTCCTGAAAAGTAAACACTCCCTCCCCCCCAAGCAACACCCTTTCTTTCCAAGTAAAAGCTGCCTAGACTCGACAGGCTTTTCGCATGGCATGGTTTATAACTCTTTCCTGTTCAGCAAACTTGGCAACAATTAACTACAAGCGTATGGATCCTAATGAAGAAAACTGCTGAAATATTACCAAAGTAAATGACTTTGGGGAAGCAGGTGTATGTGTGACTGAGAACTTTATAAGATCCAGGGATGTAATTATAAAGAAATTAGAAAGGAAAAGCCCCAGGACTTGAAAAAAAATAGGTTATTGCCTGAGGGCTGATTTTTGTCCCAGGCGTTACGGATTACACACCTTCCAGGAGATCTCGGTATATGTGAGAATTGGACCCCACTTCGCTGAACAGCCGTGTGACTGCAGTGTCTGTAAGACTAAGTGAAGCAGCGCGGGGAGAGCATAGGATTGCTCAGAAGACCACACAATGTCTTATTAGTACCTTCAATAAACACGGTTATGTTTTTTCTCCTTACTGGAGATGGACCCTGGATATGCAGAACTTTCTAAGTCATTTCTTATCTCTTGTGTCTACATCATTGTTCTGAATAACTTTCTGTAGGTAGGGAGAGATTGTTACCTATTAACTCAGTCCTGGAGGAAACAAAACGTATTAGCAATCAAAAAAGTGTGAATTCCTCCATCTGTCATCTTGCAGATAAGTCTTTTTACAGTGTGATAAGGGTTACTGAAATAATATTAGCTAGAATTGTAAAGCAGCAAACCAACACGCTCAAGATGCTTGTTAGAAATACTCTACTCTGTGCTTATTATTGCAGGAGCATTTTGCAGCAAAATGATACCTTCTTAGATTTCTCTTTCCCATCCTAATGTAATGGGGGAAGTTTTGGCATTAGCATTCGTGTTTTTCACAATTTAAAAAACCAACCAGCACAGTAGTTGCTTTTCATTTCTGTCATTGTGCTGAGTTTGCTGATTCTCCCTGCAGTCCTTTTTAGGACTTTTAGGGAGTGGCACGACAAATTGGAAGAAGTGGTCAAGATTGTTCCACCCAGTTCAGCAGCAGTTTGTTGTAGGTGTTTGGGGTGGATATTAGGAAAAAAAAATTTTAAAGAGGACATTATTTCTGCATAGTAGAGGTGGAAGAGTATGACTGTAAAATTTCAGTGGTGCAAGTGCATTCTTTAGAAACCTATATGGGACTGCACTTGTTTGCTGTCCTGCTCTTTGAAAGTTGTACTTTGAAAATGTTTAGCAGAGAGTGGTGGTGATGGGTACTACAAAATGGGCTACTTGACAAGAAAACTTATTTTGTGCTAAGTTCAGACATGCCAGTACATTTTACCTGCCAAATTGAACGTTCTTTGTGAGGTGCTTCAAAAATGAAAGCAAATGCACTGAACCTTGGTTTTATATTATCGTGTTAGTTTGGCAAAATAAATTTGGGTTATTTACTGTTGGCATGATACATTTTATTTTGCTTTGACAATGCTTTACTCATGTTTTTCTTCTCCTTCATCAGTGTGCATTGACTTCCTAGAAATAAAAAGCTTTTTAATGTTTGACAAGGTACCAGATTTTTGCAGCTTTCCTGTCGCTGAAATGGATGTACAGTATGCACAAGAGAGTCCCTCAAAGAGAGACACCAATTATTAGTCTTCAAATGTAATTGCTCCTGAGAAATGAAAGGTAGAAATGGAGACTAATTGTGTATCTGATCACCTGAGGATTTAATTTTAAAAATAGGCTACAGGCTATTATTTCCTAATTTTGCAATTCTTTGGAGATGTAGAAGCGGTGATTAAAATGACTGTTGGAAAGTGATATTACAGCATTTATTAATAGAAGAACTGTGAAGGATACAGCTCCTGGGTCACTGAATCTTTTGTCACGAAGATACTAAACTAGTTTTTTAAGGTGACAGGCATTCAGGGTGCTGTGTATCTCTAGTACATCTTTGAGTTAAGCTTTGGTTTGGTGCCCCCCAGAATTTTTTTTTTAAGTCAATGTGCTTAGATGAGAAATGGACCAGTTTAAATGGGAATGTGATACCTGATATTGAAAGAACAAAGCAGAATTTAGAGAAAAAACCTTGAGTTTGATTTTTCTGATGCACCTGTAGCTACTGTCTAATGGTTTTGATTTCAAGATGGGGGTTAGTTAAAAAAAATCCTTTGATTAATATAGTGGATATATTTTAATGTACTTGAAATGTTGTGTGTATTTCAAGGTAACTTGTGAATATTGCTACGTACTTAATAGATAAAGTCACAGTATGTGCTCATAAAGTTTACACAATTACAGCTGCTTTTGCTGAAGTGGAAAGCTTAAAAAGTTGCAGGAGGGGGTTGATATTTATGGTGATCTTCCATCTGTGTTTCTATTTGCTTTTTAAAAATAATTTTCAAGTATAAATGCGAAACTCGGGTAGAATTTGAAGTCTTAGTGATTTAAGTCATCCTTACCACCGAAAAACTGGTATGCTTTATTGGTATGGATCTTATAAAAATCTGTGTGCAAGCAGCACTGAAATAACTTCAGAAGACAGAAACAAGGCAGGCGTCAGTTCTGGGACTTGGTGCTGCCAAAAGACAAAAACAGAGTGGGAAAAGTGCAAATGGTGTAAGACTTGTCGGGGAGCAGGACATCTGGTTAAAAAAAAGTTGGTGGAGAGTAATTTGACTAAAGAATGGATTAAGTAGCTTCTATAAACACGTCATTGCAAAACCATGAAGTTTCATATGGCAATACCCTCGTGCAACACATTTTCCTGTAGTGACTATAATTCTCTGAGAGTTTTCCCACTGCAGTGATGTTTTACATTTTTGGAAAGGTGGAACTATGGTGCTGCAAAATACAGTGACATACTGATGTGTCTTGCTAGGCAAGGTGGAAAAAATTGAAATCTAATTTCTAGCTCTGGGGAAAAACCCCAAACCATTAGTACTGCCAAAGACACAGAGGTATTAAGTCTCTCAGTGTTTCATGATTATCAGATCTGTGTTTTTCAGTAATGATGATTAAGCAATTACAGGTAGCCACCTATAGATACTTACGAAGCTAGGCTAAATTAAAGTTCTAGTGGTTTTTAATAGTTTTCCTACTCTTTGAGTTATATTAGTTAAATTATGAAACTCTAAAAAATCTGAAATGTTTTTCTTGATAGTGAAAGTTCACAGTTTTCCGAGAGACCACAGTATGCTTTTTTTAACAAGAGATTTCGTCTCTTCTGTATTCTACTCATGAAACATTTTTCTTTATACTGCTCATTTTCTCAGTCTGTGAAAGTTTAAAGCTGGTGGTGTTCATCCGGTATAACAAAATTACTTTGCTATTAAAAATTTATATTCATGTAGAGATATTAAAGTAAAAAACGAGGAGTGGAACTAGCCTGTTAAAATTGCACACATCACTTTAGACAGTGTTAAGGAAAGAGAGCAATGGCAGATCTATAACCCTGGGCTGAAAATACAATGTATATTACACTATATAATGAAAACGTAGGTCATTTTGACCTCAGTGTGGAATTCATTTCTTGCTACATTTCAACATGCCAGTACATAATGAACACCTGTACACCGTACTGTCACTGGATTATGACCTGACACCTTTTGGCAGCTGCTTTGTGGACCTTGACGATTAAGTATTCCTGATTGTTTTTAGCATTGTGTGTGTTTGAAATGCACTTAGCACAGTAGTGCTGTTTCATGGGAGATACTTTTGGTTTTGTGTGCACTAGGGTACTGTGGAGCAGACATAAAAGCACTTTGCACTGAGGCTGCCTTGATTGCCCTGAGACGACGCTACCCTCAGATTTATGTGAGCAGTCAGAAACTACAGCTTGATATTTCTTCAGTAGTTCTCAGCGCGCAGGATTTTTATCATGCAATGCAGAATATTGTGCCTGCTTCCCAACGTGCCGTGACATCTTCAGGACATGCATTATCTCCTGTGATCAGACCACTGTTGGAACGTACCTTCGCTAACCTTCTTGAGGTTTTACACAAAGTGTTTCCTCATGCTGAATTTAGCCACAGTGACAGAAGTGAAGGTATGTGGTTTGGAGTTTTTTTTGCAAATGCTGTTTCACTTTGGAAATACTTCAAATGGCTTTCTTGTAATGCTAGTTTTAACCTGATGTGTGTTTGGTTCAGTGTTAGTATGTAAGTACAATTTGCTTGGATGTTTTATAATGATTTTTGCTGATTCCAACTTGCTGTGTAATTTAATCAACTGACCTGTACAGACCAAGGTCCCGTAGATGTGAGTGCCACCTGAGAAAAGGATAATACGCAGTTTAAATACTAGAAATAGTGGGCCACAATCAGATGGCAGAACAAAAGTAGTGAGATAATATTGCTGAGTGTGAAATCGATGCCCCTGTCCTGAGTGTGTAGCTGTACCCAATCCCTTGCTTGTTGATGAAGAAGCAGGAGTAGGCTGCGAAGGAGTTCTGTGGGGACCTTGTAGCTCAGTGGGAGAGACTGTGATTAGCCGATCCTCTGTAATGGTCATCCACTGGTTTAAGGAGAAAGTCCTGAAGCTTCCCTCCCTTTGCCCTGGCCTGATGCACTCCCTATCCTCTTGAGTTGATTCTGCTGGCTTAGCAAGTGGAGAACTATTTTGCTGTTTTGTCAAATTAGCTTTTTGCCAAATTAGCGAGTGAAGTCAACTCACTTGAGGGCTCAGAACCCTGCTGCAGTGGGAGCAGTGGGAGTGCAGGGAGGAAGCAGGGAATGAGGAGGAATGCGACTGACCGTTTTGACTGGCAGTGAGCCCATAGGTTCTGGGGTTTTTTTACCCAGCTCTTCTCTGAGACATACTTCAGTAGTTACTCTGGTCATTTCTTGGAAGGTAAATGTTGAACAAGGTATCTTGCTTTTTATACCTACTTATTCTGACACACTATTTTCAACTGTTCTTATCTGGGATCACCCTCGCCTCCCCTGCCCAACTATGTAAACAGTATTTGTGGTTGTGTCTGATTAACCTGAAAATAGCCCAGTCATAAAGCAAATCTGTGACAATCATGACTTTCTTTTCATTCCTATTCCAGACCATGCTTTCAGACTGCAGCCCAGGCAGCTTAAGCTGACCCTTGTGCTGGCTGCTGCAGTTTCTCCAGCCCAGCTGTGCATTTTTCCTCTATCCCTTGCACTTACTTCAGTACGTCAGACCCTTTGTTAAACTGTTTCAGCCAGCAAACTCATCCAAAAATGATGTATTTTTGTCAGGTTAGTTTGACTGTAGGATAGCTGGAGGTTTTAACAAGTGTTGGAGTTGGCATGCAATGGGCCTGGGAGTATGTGGTGGTGGGTAGGAGGAAGTGAGCTGGCTTGCAGCTGCAGTTAGATTGCATTAGGCTCCCTTGAACAACCTTGGTTACAAGAGCCTAGTAGGATCAAGATGCTTAAGTCTCTCCATATACTGTTAACCTGCTGGTAGTGCCCAATTTAGAGATTGTCATTCATCATGGCTTG